>NW_026624281.1:48331-50463 GCF_030028575.1 Malurus melanocephalus
CTTGAAACAGTTATTGATGAAATATTACTGTAATGATACTTTCACCTCTTTTGATTTAAAACATTTCCTAACAACAGTTGTTTTTTTATAAAGCATCAGTAGGTTTATCACTCTCAGGTTTTTATAATGTGGGATTATTTATAACATGTAAAATGTCAGTCCCCATTTACAGAAGAATCAGCAGTGTCTTTATTTTGTTGGTGTTATCACTGTGTTCCAATGTTTTCAAYTTTATGAATCATAAGGTTAGATCATATTTCACACAGAATTACTGGGGTGTTAAAGAGGTTTTTACACAAATATTGGCAGGAATATGAGGGCAGGAAGGTTTGCTGCCAGCTGAGCAGAAGCAGATGCCATTGGGCTCTCCTGTAAATCACCAGGCACTTTAATGTGTTTGCTCATTGATAACAATGTGGAATATAATCACCCTTGTCTTTYAGGGTGATCAATAAACTCACAATAAAAGGCAAAACTGAGGAATTGTGTGCRAGCCCATTGGTTTTATTGGTGCCCAGAATTCATTGCTTAGCTTTTATTTGTTCCAGAAATCACAGAGGCAGATTATCCTGGGGAAATTAATGATGCAGTTGTGGGAGTTTAATTCAAGCAGCACTATGAGAGCTCTGCTTTTTTAGAAAAATAGAAGAATCAAACACTTATGCTTTGTAGTGCATTTCATTGCTGTTGGTGCCAATGTGTCAACACTGCCCATGTATGAGTAGATTCAGGTTCCTGAGGCTTGGCTCTGGCAAATTCCCCTTATGATAAATTTAAATGAACTGTTTTACAACACTGCATGTGACTGAAGTCATAGATCACTAAGAGATTTTAGAATAAATACAGTAAGCATATAGACGTGGTATATCCTGAGAAAATTGAGGGTAACAGTCTTAAAGTAGCACAAGGTTTATGGTCAAACAGAAATGCCTCTTTCACATCTTTCTTCTGCTCCACAGCTTAAGACATTTAAACAGGTGCTTATGCTTATTTATTTTTCCTTTTGCATTTTGCTTAGCTAAACTTCTGTTTCTAGGTTGTACTTTCTTCCAATATGCTCTGTATGTGCTTATCATTTTTYCCTCTCCTGGATCTAAGAATAAACCTCTACAAATACAGAGAAATTAATTCAACCTATATATTCCTTAGTCTGAGTTAGCTCTGTCGGGTTGGGTTGTGAGTTGAGGCTTCAGCTTGCAAATGCTAAAGACCCTAATAGGTGAATATAAAATAAAAGATCTGGAAGAGCTATTTTTATCTTTCTGAAAAATGTCCTTGATTCAGAAGAGACTATTGGGAGTATTTTTAAAATTTTTTCACTTAAGATATATTTGTAACTCTCTTCAGGCAAAACTTTCCTAGTTGGCTAGCAGTGGTAGATTTGAGCAGAGCTAGATTGCATGAACATCCTTTGATGAGATCACAGTACTGTTTGCCAAAACTTAATGTAAATTATATACTCAGCCATCAGACACTGTAATGATTTAATAGAAAGGGGGAGGCTGCAATGGCTCTAGATTCAGCAGCTTGTAAGATCTAGTGGTGGTTAGGGATTTTTGCTGCAAAGCACTGAATTCATACAGAAATTGGGGTTTTTTGTGTATATTCAGTATGTTTGGGAGAGGAGAAACGGAGAAGAACTAATGGAAGTAGACACAAGGGCTAGAAGGGCTAGAAGCTGCTGTCAATTATAAAGTCTACCTGTCCTTTGTAATAAGAGAAATTTATAAACTCTGAGACACAATGCCTGCAAGGTCTGAGTTTCTATTTTGAGCCGGCGAGCTGGGAACCCAGAAACTGTCCTGACAGTCTGTCTTTGCTCACCTGTTCTGTCAGCTCCTGCCTGCTTGCTTGCAGGAAACATTTTTACCCCTCAATTTGCAGTTGTCTTTTAAAGAGAAGTCTTTGAGAGACACAAGGTGGAGGCTCCTGCTGGTGTTTCTGACTGTGGTGCCTGGCTGTGTGTGCCACAAATGTCTGTGTCTCATGGCTGCTTTGCCACTCCAGTGCTTTTGGAAAAGCTGGCTCCCAAATGGAAATGTTGGAGGCAGCATTCAAAATCCTGAGATTTAAAAGGTTTGCAAGCAAAAGCACGTGGGACTGACTAGAAACGAGCACACAGTGGGAGCAGC
>NW_026624281.1:51843-55519 GCF_030028575.1 Malurus melanocephalus
TTTCTTCAGACAGCCATGGTGGCAGCAGCAGTCATGGCACACATCAGCAGTTTGTTGAATTCCGTGTAGGAACAGAGGAAGCACTCATCTGTTCAAGCTGCATTCATGTTCTGCTTTGAAGTTTTCTGTCTGCTACAGTCTGGCATCCCTGTCCTAATCATTTATTTGGTGCTATCTTGTGAGAAAGCTCCAGGGCAAGGAGGAGCCTGGCCCCTTCTGCTCTGTCATGATGCAGGGTCTCACAACTTCCCCTTCCTAAATTCAGCATGGAAATAGCATTTATATGTTTATATGTGAAAAAATAGTACAGGATTGCAAACAGGGGTTGATGTTCATGAGGCAGTGTGRACATTATAAATAAACACTTTTTGCTACCTTATTCTGGAGTAATAAGAAGGAAGGGTCGGGGAATTAAGATTGACAAGGGATAGTCGAAAAACAGCTTGCTCCATTTTGGGGAGGCAGACTCAAAACAGGAGCTGGCACTCAGGGAATAGAATGGGAAATGCAAAATGACTTTTAAAGAGGGGGTTAAATCTGATAATTTCATCTGGCAGTGACTCTGCTGAGTCACTGAAGTGTGCACAGTGAGTGAAGCCTGGCTCCTGATCTCCTGGATAATTCCTGCCCTTCCTTGCCTGTATCCCAKCAGATATCTGTGCTTTCTGTTCTGTCAGTTTGCTCCCTAAAGCTGCCTGAACAGAGTTCTCCAGGCATTGATGACATGGTTCAGTTTACACATCAGTCTGCATTGCTGGTTTTTGGCAGAGGAGGTTCCTCACACACTGCTTTGTGCTGCCTRTGATGTTTTATTCATCTTTTTWTTATTATTATTATTWTTAATTAAAGCAACTATTTGATTCTAAGTAAATACAGTTTAGTTGTTGTCCATGCCACAAGACTTTTCATCTCTATAGCTGGACTTCATTCAGAAAAAAATTGTTGGCATGAAAGAAACACATCAAACATATGCRTGAAAGTATTTTCAGCTTATGTTCCTGACTCAGAGTGCTTGAAAAACATCTTAAAATAGAAGCAGAGTAGTGCAAGAAGTACTGATAGTACTATGAGTTCTTCTGAAAAGCAACATGGAAGATCTGGTGTGTTCTCCTGAGGCACAGCACTGCGCTTCTGCCAGATTGAGTTCTCCTGGAGGAGTGTTCTCTGGGAAGGAAAACTCCTGGAATTTCAGTCATGGTCTTGATTAGGAAATCTTAGGATGCTCCAGTCAGAAAAACAGGRTGTGTAGGTTTAAGCTAATGCAATTTTATTTCATAATARGATGGCAATCAAAGTCTATATGTTGTAAGTTGCTCTGGATCCAGCTGGTGAGTATTAGCTTGCTGTGAATCTCTGAATTTCAGCTGAGTCCATACCATTRCCAGGCCTTTTACCCCCTCTAAAAGGAGAACTGTTAAAAACTCTAAAATGCTTTGCTTACATAGCTTAAAGTAAAGCTGATTTCCTGARTTCCAGAGATACTTGATGGAGACATAAATTGAATTTAGGAAAGTGTGTCTCATGTGTCTCACTGTGACTGATGTGAGAGTGTCTCACAGGACACAGAAAATGCTTCAGAAAGTAACAGTACTGACAAACTGGCTTTGTTACTGTCTGATGAGCTTCAGGAGGATTGGGTCCTCAATCAATATGATATGTTTAATAATAACAATAAAATCTACCTAAGCAGAATGAATTTRKATATATTGATAAGAAAATATTCTRATGAGTGTAATCAAGACTTTAGGGWTAAAYWTTTTTATACACTGTGCCTTACTGTTCCTAACTAAAATGTATTTTTCTTTCTTGCCCCATTTAGATTTTGTTAGATAATGTAACTGATTTTTAATTACTACATCTGAATTAAGTTTTATAACTTTGACAAGATTATAAAGAMATTCTAATGAAAGAACTTCTGATACTCTTAGCACATTAACTTTGAAAATTGAAGAAATAGAATTATGGAAAAAAAAAACCCACTTGAAAACTACTTACACCACTTTGAAAATTATATAAATAAAATGCTGATAAATGTAAACCAATCTGAATATAACCCRTAAAGTGAAATCTATGCACTCACCTTCTGTTGTCTGTTTAACTTTATTAGTTTGTGGAATTTTTCTGAAATGTTTTTTSTCTTTATATTTTTCCTAGTTGAGGATTATTTTTTCAGAAGTTAAACAGGAATGAGAGTGCATAGTATCTTGTGCGTTGCTTAAATATAAATCTTTAATTTCTTCCAAATCATCTGTGTCTTTCCCTCCCCTGCCCTTATTCAGTCATTTTAAATTTGAATGTTTGTAGGAAGGCAGCATTAAGTATTCATAAGATTTTAATGGAACAGAGCACCATGCTAGTGATATTTCAGTTTCTCGAATGTATTTCTTTAAAAACAAAAGCCAGAACAAAGACATAACTTACATGAAATTTCAACCTTTTTTTCCCCCCTGCCAGAGAGACCAATACATTCAGAATTTGTCAAAAGCTCATTTRCCAATACAGTTATTTTCAAAACTTTCTGCCTGGGTTGTTTGCAGAAATWCTGTAAATCACCACTCCCATCTCTGCTTTTCCTCGCTGGTGGTCTCGAGAAGCCAGAAAAGTCTAAGCTGGCTTGGGAAAGGAAAGGAAAGGAAACTTCTTGCAGAGGTAGGAAAAGGTCCAGATTTCCTGTGGAATAAACAAATGGAACTTTTGTTTCCTGGGGATGGCCCGCACAGTGAGTCAGTGTCAGGGCTGGGCTGGGCTCTGAGCTGAGCTCATGCGAGGAAAGGCAGGACTAACCTTGGACGTTTGAATCTGCTGAAAGGCAGCTTGRCTTCACCATGGAACAGGAGGTATTRRTTTTACAATCAGTTGGGATTTTTCTTTTCTGTACCTATTTAAAATTGTAATGCAACAGATATTCTGCAGAGCACAGGTTTCAAATGTAGGGTGCTCTGGTTCTTCTGCACACTTGGGAGATGCTGGGGAGCTAAAAAGAAAAGAAGGAAAAGGAGCACTGAACATCCTGAAGTCCATATTAGAATATGAGGTTACTTTTGTGTGAAAAATATWTTTTCTCCTGGCTCTATTTATTTGAGTTTTTTTCCTTTCTGCCTGTTTGGCCATTAAACTTGCACAGATGTTTTCTATTTCTATGTAACTGTGATTTCAATTTTCTTACTCTAAAGATTAATATAACTTAAGATTAGTTGTGAAGTCTTTGGGATGTGTTGCTCTTTCAAATGTTTGCTTAGTAAGTGAAAATTCACCMCTCCCACCCCRTTTTTTCCTTCCTTAATGCACTAACAAAACTGTACTTCTTGGCAGAAAAAAAGAGGAAGAGCTTTACTAATTCCTCTTCTCTGTGGGGTGACATTTGTACAAGTGAGGAAAATTGATGTGAATGAGTGTTTTAGAAAGTTATATTGGGGTAATAAAATCTACATGGAAATCATCTTTTTTTCCCCCCCCAAGAAAAAAGCAACTAGAATCAACTGTTGCTTGTAAAATTTTATAGAAAGCTGAATGGAGAGATACCAAATAAACTGTTTTATTATTTGCAGATATTCGGGGAGCTCTTAGTACAAAAATATAAATTTYCCTCAACTTTGCCTTTTCCCAGCTGTGTGCAGAAAGGAAGCAACAATTTTTCTGGGTTRCTTTTTCTCCTAAAATGTGCAGTGTGTCTTTC
>NW_026624281.1:55636-60234 GCF_030028575.1 Malurus melanocephalus
TTTAAGATGCTTTGTATCTGTTTCTATAGGAGGTTGTTGGCATTCTGTGTTTCTAAAATAGTCCTTGAATACTGGAGATGTGATTTTCTATTATTAAAGTGGGTGGAATAAGTGCTTTATAAAAGATTCCCAATAAAAGCCAAGGAGAGGGGAGAGAGGGCAGCTCCTGGGGACCAAGGGCTGATGCAGCAGTGACTGTGGGCCTGCAATCTTCCCTGTTAGAGTAAAAATAAAAATATCTCCCTGTTCTTCCCTGCTTTCTGCTTTKGTAGATTKTTTTTWAAATTCTTTTCAGAGATGGAAGKAGCTGCACTGCTTTCCTTACCRGTGCAAAAGGAAGTGGAGATTCATGTTGCAGTTGTAAGGTTCAATAATTGTAAAAGAGRGAGGTTTTTTGACAGCAATTTCTTAGTTGGATGGTGCAATCTGGATCATGCAAGCTGTAATCTAGACAGGCATGGTTCTCCTGGGAGAGTGGGGAGGAATTTCATTCACTCAGTACAGACTGACTGAAGTATTTTTCCTGGAAGAGATAGAAATKAATTGTGAATGGCAACCTGCAAATGGTAAAATTCGTGACAACAGGTGCAAGGGGAKCCATTTCCTTCACATTTATGTGAGCCACAACCAGTAAAAGAGGAAAAAGAAAAATAAAGCAGGGAACAAAGCAGACTTTCTGCTCAAAAAAACCCCAAACTTTTGTTACAAAAGCACCTTCTAGCATGGCAAATCTGCAGCTTGAGGGAAAAAGAAAATGAGCTTGTTCATCGTGCTCATTTTGATGTGCACGCTTGCAGAGATGAGATGAGGCAGCTGGGAGCAGSCTGTGTGGGTTTTGTTCTGTCTTTGCCTTTTATTTCATTTACTGAAGTGTTTTTACTCATCAGTGCTTCTAATAGTCTCGCTCCATTTGTTTCAGCAGCATCTATCTAATCTAAACTCATCCATTCACTTTCTCCCCATTAACCTTTTAARAAGGCAGATTTTTAGTTCATTAATGGTTTTAAACTGACAGCCTGACAGCYTCAAATGTCAGGATTCCAAATTCTGCTGAAATACTGATGTTATCAAGCATGCAAGTTAAGATATATAAGTTTCTCCCCTGTCCAACACATCGAGGAAAAAAAGCCTCTCTGGTCCCCTCCCCACCCATAATTTCAAATTTTAAGAACTTGTCAAAATAYGAAGTCACAACAGTTTTACAGTCTGAACTTACCTGCTACAGGTTGAAGTGTGGAGAACACTGTAAAAAGCAAAATGTGCTCTGTTCTGCTCTCCAAGCTCCCCAGAGTTTTAATGGGAATGATGGTTCATTGTTCACRGTTTTCTTTCTTTTCTTTCATCCAAGAAGTTAAACCAAAAATTGTACTTTGCATGGTTTACATAGTTATTTCTCCGAATGTTACTTAGGACAGCACAGATTCCTCTGGAGAGTTGCACAATGCTGATGAAGATGTTCTTTGAAGAGTGATGGTGGTCTCCTAAACACCTGGTTTTTTTTTTAATACATGGGTGGCTGGATGAGACATTTGGTGCTGGCTCAGGTCATTTGGAAATGGAACTCAACAGCTGGGAACAGGAACAGAAGTAATTTTCCATTTAAGCAGTTCTGAAATTGCTGAAGAGATGTTTTGTCATTGCAAACGGGAAGTTAGGAGTCTGTGAAAATCTCTCTAATTAGAAGTTTTCTCCACTGTGAAGGTTTGAGACTCCTTTAAATGAATAAATATAAATTACATTAATGTGGACAATACAAACAGTCACAGTTCAGCATAAACATCAATTTTATCACTGAGAGAACAGTTTGTATTCACACTCTGAAATATTGTGCATCTCAAGAAGTSTTAAATCTCTAGCAGTTTCTCAGAAAAAGCTGGTAACAGGCAAAACCTTTCCAGACAGCTTGACTGGAAATAAATTGGAATTTATTCAGGAGGTTGGTAAATTGTGCAAGAGTTTCACTTGATAGTGTTGTGATGGACATAATCCACCTTCCAGGTCACAGGAAATTTGAACAGGAAATGTAAATACACGTTTCTGTACTGTGGATTTGTCTTTTTCATTGCAATAGCTGACTGCAAATCCAGTGTTTGATTTTTAGAATCTTTTAGATTYATAATGGGTTTTTCTGCTTCTATGGGAACTACAAAAGATGGCCCCAGGAGAGTAGACTTGCCTATACCATACAGCATTTTTTTCATTGAAAATTTCTCTGCGTGCTGCAAATCAGAGGATTTAATTTAAGAGTTGTACAGTAAAAGTTACTACTTTATAATTTTGAAGAATTTTCTAATTATTTTCTCCATATATTGCTGTTCTCCCTTTGATTTTGCTTTCTTTTTCACTGAAGAGCTTGTGTGTTTGATAATGTTTGGGGGGGAGATAGGAGTTGGAGTAATTCTTTGAAATTTCCCTTGAGTTTTCATTTTGGTTTTGTATCACCTTGCTTTATATAAATTTACTTTCTGAAGAGTACTCTATTCAATATTTCATTTCCATGTGGAAATGTGGAAATTTCTTRGAAACAGGAAGATTCTGAGACATCTGTAGTTCAGATCAGGACTGTGCCCAGGCTCATGTTGTGACTCTGTGAGAGGAAGACTGTGAGAACAGGCATATATTAAGAAATTCCTGTAGAGGGTTGTAACAGCCTATAATAATTCTGAAAATTTTATTAATAATCATAATGGATTTTTGTTTTCCAGCAAATCAAATAGTCACATTTTCATGGYGTGTAAAGTTTTAGCATCTGTAATTGCTGTGAAGGAGTTCCAGTCTGCTGGATCTCACATTGGGAAGGAGTTGCCTCCCTTTGTTTGTTTTGACTGTGGTACCTGCTAATTTAATCTGATAGCCCTTAATTTTTATTACTGGAAGAGATGAGTGAGTCCTTCATTTGTATAACTTGAAGAGATAATGAGTGACTCCTCCCTKCTATCTTCTCTCCTGTGTCATCTGTGTGTCTCTTTGTTCCCAGAATGAGGCATCTGTTCCACATTTTGGATCATTTTTAGTGAAATTCTGTCTTTTTGAGTTCCATTGGGAACTCAGGTGGTTTTTGTGTGAGGGCAAAAGGGGGTGAGACTTGTACACGATGACCAAGGTGTTGGATGGATTTACACAGCATTTTGAGTTTTCCATTGCTCTTTATTGCTTTCCAAATTATTAACAACTATGGGATTCAAAGCCTGTCATTTCTGTTTTAAAATAGCATTTTTCCTCCAAATGTGTAATTTTATTTCTCTCTGAACTCAGTTTCTCTCTTTCCCCTTTGGTGGATTATCTGTGACGTTGTGGAAAACAAGAGCCTTGCTCCAGTTCTCTGAACAGCTCCACTCGTCACCTTGACAAAATCCTACTCTTTGTTTCCTAAGTAACCTTTAATAAATTACTCATCCAAGAGTATATTTTTTTTTTAAAGGAGGAATAGGAAGCTCTTAATCTGAGATTTAGTTTTAAGTGTGTGGTAAGGTTACACTTTGAAACTTCTTCAGGAGCCAGAACCAGCAATTTTTTATTTGTGTATTTTAATGAAAATTGCTGTGAATTGGCTATGCAAAACAGAAAAAATAATAYGGGAGTTGTATAAAGACAACACTGCATTCTGTAACATCACCATTGAATTATTTATTCATTAGGTAGGTGGATTTATTGATTTATTGCTAATCTATAGATCCAGATAGATCCGAACAGATGTTTAGGTGGATTTGCTGGCTGTCATTGTACATTAAGAGGTGTAAGCAGATTAAATGTAAACTGTGAGGCTCATCAAGGGTCACTATGAAACCCTACATTTTAAGATTTCTTAACTTYTCAGTGGCTAAGTAAGAAATCATGCTAAATAACCACTAATATAATACGTTATTGTAAATAGCATATTCAGCAGATAAAATTGGATTCATATGAGATAAAAACAATAGCATAAATTAAGTTTAATTGCAGRACCTAGTGCCTTATCCTAATGAAAATACACACCTGGAAGATCTTCCAAAGAACTTTCATCTTTAGTTGTACAGTAACAGGTCCTGAGCCAAAGGGAGAGTCAACATACATTGATTAAATCATCTTGGCCTTCTTTTCTCCCTCCCTTTCCTTCTGTGTGTAATCCTTCACTGTGCAGTGCCAAAGGTAGGACAGGCTTGTCATTTTGTCTTCGTTTTGTCACAAAYATTGAGAAATAATTCTCAATTATTAGTTATTATTCTCAAAAAAATAATTCCTAGTCTATCCTAGCAAGTGATTTTTCTGGTACTTCCCTTTATGTGATTTTCAAATACTTTTTGATGTAATTACATAAAGAAACAGTAACTTATTTTATTGTRTATTTCAGAAATTACTGTTATTTTGAAAAATAAAATAGTTTTTAATCAAAACGTGACTATTCATTAAGTATTCAAAGCATTTATTCTTAGGCTCAATGTTGTTTAAACATTTTAACCAACGAGAAGAGCTAGTTTTGCTTCTTCTATTCAATTGTAAGAAATAATTATATCAGAAGAATAAACATCAGTGATGAATCAGAAAACAAAGCSCCAGACAAATCATGTTTTGTTGTAAGATTTCCCTTGTTTGGGGAGCTCTGTTGTGTTTCCTTTGCT
>NW_026624281.1:60575-61400 GCF_030028575.1 Malurus melanocephalus
GTAAAGCCTTTCACAGGCAAAATATTTTTCAAAATTAAAACAAGGATTTATTTCTTTACAAAGATATGCTGTCGTTCAGAAGGCCTATGTCCATTCAAGTCCAAATGTCACCTAATATAGGCATCAGTTGGAAAAAAMACACTTTAATCAGGTGGAATGTAGACTAAATGTGAAAATGTGTGCCTTTTTCCAATAGAAGAACATATAGCTTGACTGTATGAAAAGAAACTGTAATATGAAGTTTAAAATACTTTAATTGCTTTGTTGTTTGCATTCTGTGGAATATKTACCAAGCATCCCACTAAAAAGCTCTGTGGGTGTGTACCACATCTGATCCTGTGGTTAGGGGGCCTATTCTTCATCAAAATATCATCTGGTATTTACAACTGAGTGCTGTTTGTTTCAACTTTTAAATGATGTGAAGGCAAAAACCACTGGAGAAGAGTTTGGACCCCAGGTTTGAAGCAGAGTTGTTTTTTTTCAGCTCAAGCTGGGTGTGTCTGAAGAGTGACCCCAAACACAGAAATCACTGTGTTTTACACCCTCACAGTGTGTGCAAAGATGTTCACATGTCCTGTGTGTGTGCCCTTTTCTCCAGTGCTGGTTTATGGTCTGGGGCTTTCCAATATCACTGGATTCTTTCCTCATGTCCACTGGGCAGGCGTGAACTGCTCTTATGGTGCAGTTTGAGACCCTCCATGGTCCCAGCCTGGATTTATCTGAGGGTATTTCGGATCTGTTCCTCCCCTGCTGTGCCCTCCATGGTCCCTTATCTGAGGGTATTTTGGATCTGTTCTCTGAGGGTATTTCAGATCTGTTCCTCCC
>NW_026624281.1:62571-91108 GCF_030028575.1 Malurus melanocephalus
CTGCATGGTCCCTGCTCTTATCCAAGGGTATTTCAGATCCGTTCCTCCCGACCCTTATCTGAGGCCTCCCATGGTCCCAGTCCAGATTTATCTGAGGGTATTTCAGATSTGTTCCCTGAGTCCCTCCATGGTCCCAGCCCTTATCCTTATCCGAGGATATTTCAGATCTGTTCCTCCCCTGAGGCCCTCCATGGTCCCAGCCCTTATCTCAGGTTATTTTGGATCTGTTCCCTGAGTCCCTCCATGATCCCAGCCCTTATCTTTTGGTATTTCGGATCTGTTCCTCCCCYGAGACCCTCCATGGTCCCGACCCTTATCTGAGGGTATTTTGGATCTGTTCCCTGAATCCCTCCATGGTCCCAGTCCAGATTTATCTGAGGGTATTTCGGATCTGTTCTCTGAGGGTATTTCAGATCTGTTCCTCCTCTGAATCCCTCCATGGTCCCAGCCCTTATCYGAGGGTATTTTGATCTGTTCCTCCCCTTTTGAACCAGCCATGCTGACAAACACAGCTCAGTTCACCTGCGCCAGTCTTCAAGCAAGGCCTGCTCGTGCTAAGCTGTCAACAAGTTACAATTCAACTTTAACCTACACAAATAAATACTAATATTCATAAGTAAACTCATTTTGATCCCAAACAAGCACTTAGGCCACCTTTCCTTGCACAGTTTGCCCCRAGCACGGTCAGACAGTGATGTGCARGARTGGCTGAAGCGCTCTGTGAGGTGCTCACTGTGCTCTCCAGATGAACCTGGCACACATAATGTGATATAAATCAGTGCTGCAACTCAGAATTGTACCTTATCCCCCAATTGTAAATTTTCTGGCCTCAGTTTCGCTCTGCTCAAATCCTTCTGCAGCTGTTGAGTGAAGGAGGTAACGCTGAAGCTGTTTTTATTTTCTTCCCTTCTGCAGTATTTTGGAATATGGGTCAATGTCCTCCTCTCTCTTGAAGATAAGTTAATGGCACATCTGTAATTATCTGTAATTGTGTAGTTCTTTGGTGTATA
Source organism: Malurus melanocephalus (assembly GCF_030028575.1). Classification (NCBI taxonomy): domain Eukaryota; kingdom Metazoa; phylum Chordata; class Aves; order Passeriformes; family Maluridae; genus Malurus; species Malurus melanocephalus. Next base: position 63,582 of record NW_026624281.1, read on the forward strand.
ACTCCAGGCTTCATATACAGTGCTAAGCTACYGTTCTCCCATTTTAAGACAGAACAATTCCTCTCTTGGCCTGACAAACAAGGACACCTCAGTGTCTCAGACCCTAAGATGTGTAAACAACAGTGAATTGAGAGGAGCAAACTTGGCATAAATGACTTAATTACCTGAAGCTGTAATGCAAATGGACAAAACTTACAAAACGTGAAAAACCCGTGACGGATTGTCCATTTTGGGTGTAGCTCTGGGTTGGCTGTGACTGCCCTAAATGTACCTGAAAGCCCTTCAATAAATAGAATTGATTTTTATTCTCTTAATTTTGTCTAGCCTCTGTTTTAAGTAAGCCCATTAAGGCATCAGTTTCCTCTCTCTCGCTCACAGCAAGTGAATTATGAGAATTATGAGTGTCTCTTCTCACACTCAGAGAAAAYTGGGAGCAGGAGAAGGAAAGGATTTTGCTTGCCTGTGCTTGCAAAGCCTGGTTTTAGCTGAGTTCTTAATGAACACTTGTTTCCTGTCCCGTTCATTCACCTAGCCTAGTTTTAAGGAAATTACCCTGTGCTGTGGTGGGAATATCCTCAGAGACAGTGTCAGTAGAAATGGGTGCAGTTTGGACTTTATTTATCATCCGGGAGTGCATCAGGCAGATGCTGGTATTCAAAAATACAAATAATTGTCATTCAGGAACATATGGACAGTATTTCTACCAAAGCAAATCTGTGAAGAAAATAGTTACAGAGGAAGAAGCAGTTACAGAGGAAGAAGCTACTGTAGATGACTGAGGCATTTAAATGTATAGGTGGGTGCTTAGTTGCACTTTGCCTCTAGAATTTTTGGTTTTTTTTCTGTGTTTCTTGAAATTCCTGTTACCTCTTTGAAGTCCCATGTGGTGGCCCTTCAGAAAAGTGTTAACTCTGTCCTTTTGGGAAACCTCAGGATAGCAATACTTGATGATGCTGTCACAGAAAGTACTTTWTGTGGAGCTGAATGTTGGTAGCATGGGAAAAAATGAAATCTTGGACATTTCTCTTTTTTTTCTGACAGAGTGAGAGCATTTTGACATCTGAAAATCTTTGGGGTTTTTCTATTTTGGCTCTCCTTTTTTGTTTGCTTTTGGTTTTTTGTTTTTGAATTTGAGGCAGAACAGGTAGGATGGATAGATGACTTGATGGCATTCCTTAAGCATCTGAAGCATATTTGGAAAAAAAATTAATTTGCTGCTCCCTTACAACACTAGTGAGAAGATTGTTTATGCTCCAGTTAATCCAGAGYTGGAAGACTTAATAACCATTTCTGCTTCTTTGTGAACAAATGTTCTCTGTTACAAAATGGAGTGTAAAGACACAGTAAAGAATACATTTTTTATATTCTCACTAATAGTGGCCTTGGATTTGCATATAAACCTATATATTAAAAAATTCTTATGCATATAAACCACATCTAAYTATAGTAGTTGAATGTTAAGAGGAAGTATTGTGGTCAGAGAAACATGACATGTTTTTTTTCCTCTGACCTAGTCGTGAAGGTTTTCTGAAATTCCAGAAGTTCCCAAGGTACAGAACTGTCTTTTCCTTCCCTGTATAAAGCACCAGGGCACATTGTTATATCTTCACTATTCAAACTGACAAACTAAGTTAAGCTTAATGTTTCCAGCCCCTCTTTATGAATTCTTTGATAGAGTCCTTAAGAATATCTTCATAGACTCATATTCTAAGTAGCAGTTCCAAGATATTTTGTCTAGGATAAAGACCTCAATACACWTTCCAGAATAAATAATAAAGCTGAGTAAACCTTCTTTTCCTTACTCCTGAGTAAAGAGAAGCTATTTTTTCAAGAAGCCTATATTGTTAAAGGAGCCTCAGTGGATAAGTATGTTATTTTGGTGCAAAGAAATATAACAGAATTTCTCTATGGATTTACCTCTGCGCAAGGGACAATTCAGTTTGAATTTTCAGATGAAATGTTCTAGAGACACTAAACMTGAATAACAAAAGTGAAGAGACAAGTCAGTTTACAACAACAGAAAAACCTGAAGTAAAATTGTAAAATATCCTGATGGAAGAAATTTGGTCACAGGTCAACTTTTCTCCCTCTGATCAGGGGTCAGTAGTTGTAGGAAAGGGCCGTAGTACCTTTAGGTGAGAAAAGCTCATTTATATGCTATCCATTGCATGTTCTGCTTCTCTTGTGCTGCTTCCTTCTGTTACAGGGATTGCAGCTGAGACAAAAAATAGAAATGAAAGMAAATGAGACTGTTTAGATTGTACCATGACCTCATTTACCTGATTTTGTGTGCCACTTCAGCCATTTTTACAATCACTGTTAATTCAGCAACAGAAGAAAGTGGTCTGCAGTGATTCAAATTTGAAGTGCCAAAATGCCACTGAGGCCGACAGAACGGGTTATTTAGGGATGGACTGTCTTTCCATTGGTTCATTGACCCAAGCATTAATMCTGGCAGCTTGCTGCTAAATCTGTCTCATCCCTCTGACAATCTGAACACCAAATCATGGTCATTATTCATGCTTTTATCAGCTGTTTGTGCAGCAAGAGGGCACTKCATCCCCTTTCATCTTTAGGAGTCGCATGTCAGGAGATTAGCAGAATTTGTGTCTGAAAGCTAAATAATCTAATTATGCTCACCTTGCAGAAAYAGTGGGAATGGGATTCTGCCTGGTTTGTTCCTAATATTCTGTTGTGTTGAGAGTCATCCTAGGCTTGGAGTCAGAAAACACAAACTCTGTTTCTACCAYGTGTTTTTTGTGTGACAGGACTAAGCAAGTCAGAGTGATATCTACAGAGAAATGTGAGTGGAACAAGGCTTACTGCCACCATCAGAAAAGAGATTTATGSTGGAGGAGGATAGATGGAAAGTGAAACAGTCTTTAGGAGTGTCTCTGCACCACCAGGTAGAGATACAAAGGGACAGGATGATACCCTACCCTTATTGTTATTGCTGGYGATGAAACCATTCTGCAGCCAAGAATTCCAGATACACAGCTTTAGAGAGAAAATGCAGAACTTCACTTGTCTTTGCAGCCTGGTGATCAGGGAGATGCCATYAGGGGCATTCTGGTTCATGCTGTGTCGTTTTATTGCAGACATTATTGACAATTTGATAGATTTAGGCCAATGGAGTGAGACACTTTRTGCTGGGAGATGTCAGGGGTTGCTGACAGGGTTGAGGATCTTGTTTTTAGATCTGGAATGTCTAAATTCACAAAAAGTCCTCCTTAAATCTTGTTTTGTGCCTGTGTCCCAAAGGAGTAAGATGTCCTTGCTTCTTAGGAATACTGAGCCTGATGGGTAGGAGTGAATCGGATAAAATATTAACACCAAAACTGGAGCTGTGTATTAATATTCTGCAGAATAGATAATTGTGTCTGGAAGAGCTTGGACCTTCTTATGTAAAGGAAGAACAGAGGAGAAGAAGGAATTATATTGAAATCTGCAGTTCAACCTATTGAGTGTTCTTTGCTCTCATGTTTCCTTTTTTTTAGAAATGAAGGAGGTTTTTGATGAATTGCACTGGGCCTTCAACTGAAGAAGATAACAATATATCCTGTAGTAACTGTTTTGAGAAGAAAAGTCCATGTCATGCAGATGTGTGTTAGATCAGCAAGAATTTAATTTGGCTTGCTTTGTTCTCCTCACCACTAATAAATGTGGGAGATGTTTGAGTGACATAGAACAGCTGGAGACACAGCAGGAAAGTTTCTGGCWGACATTAGAGATGTCACTGTCTCCCATTTTTGTTTTCTTGTCAGAAAAATTGGTGGCTGTGATAATACTGCTTGGTCTGGGTCTCCCAGTGCACAAATCTGAGCTATAYTTGAGGTTTTAGCCTGTTAAAGCAGAACCATCAGACTTAGCAGATCATAGAGGATTCAGTGTCTCTTAGAGTGAGGAAATTTTATCTTGGGTGATTGCTAATGAACAAAGGAGTACAATATCATTTTCATGGAGGTATTTTCAGAAAGTGGTAACACTCTCTCCATACAAATGTACCCAAGTTGGAAACACTAATAAATAATAATTTAAAAAAAAAAAAAAAACCTTCTTTAGGACCATTTTACAGGAAGAGTAAGACACCTTGGCAGTGCAGATCCACCTGAAACAAGATTTGCATGACTTTTCAATTTTAATAGTTTTTCTTGTCAGTGATTCTTGTTTCATCCCTAGAAGCCCCAGAGTGCAGTCCCCTCACAATAAAGAACAGCAGTTCCACTTGTCTTCTCCTCCTACAAGTTTAGGTATCTCTCTTCACTAGAGTGGGTTTTGTGCAGCCCTCATTAAAATTATTTTAATTATGGTTCTAGCTCCTAGTTCAAGAGCAGCCTGGTTTGGATAGCATTCCCTTTTCTGCTCACAAGGAATCAGTTGGTTCCCAATATTTATCACCTGCACAGGCATTAATTCTGAATGAACAGATGAATTAATGTTTTCAAGCACTGCCCTTGCATCTGCTTCTATACATTAGGAAATTACTTTGCATGATGGATTTTCCACTAGGATACACTAGTGTCTTCCTTTTTGTCCATGGTTCTTTTGTTGTGATTTGTAGATTATTAAGTTTTAGCTTGTTGTGGGTTTATATGGTGTTTGGTTTCATGGCATAAAATCAATAATTCATGTATGGTAAAGCAATTACCAAATTATTTCCTTTAATTAATTGGTCTTGTATAGCAATTTAATCTTAAAAAAAAAATTTCTCCCTAAATTGAAGGGCTTTCATATTCCTTTTGTGAGCATATCTTTATGAGCTAAACAGCAGTGTAGTTTAGAGTATCTGCTCTCATCATTTTCTGAACAATTTCATGAAGCAGAAATGTGAATAAAGGTTTGATCATGACTGAGCACATACTGAGATGTGCAGTTATCTTCAACTGTGCTGAACCAGAAGCTGCCTTCCCATCTTGCTTTCATCTTGAAGGCATTCTGTACTTTTGTAAGTGCCTGGGAGCTTCAAAATTTCCATTGTATCAATTTTAGTACAATTTTCTGCTTTGCAGGCAGATCTCACTCAGATTTATCATCATCCTTCTTGACTTTAAATTTCTTCAGCCCAACCAGGTCACACACTTTTCTTAGTTTTTCCCTCTCCTATGTTTCTGTTATTTCCCTAATCACAACTTCAATTAATGCTTCTCATCTCTCATTCCCACCTCAGCAAAGAATTTGGGAGGTCCTGTAGAGTTTTGCTGATATTTCTTCCCCACCAGTTCACAAACTCTGGATTTTGAGTAGAGTTGTAAGCTCATCAGAGGCTCCAATGTTTCTGCTTCCACCTGCAAATTTAAGTTGCAATTTAAGCATTCTTTTGGGTGTTGCATTTTATAGTTTGCAGTGCTGCCAACATGGAGTTGATAACTGTCTAGTGCACAACTCTCAAAACTTCCTTTCCTCCCTATGTGTTCATTTTACCAGCTTTAAATCCTGTTCTGCCTCAAATTCAAAAACAAAAAAAATCAAAAGCAAACAAAAAAGGAGAGCCAAAAGAGAAAATTTCTTTCTTTTCATAGAAATATTTTGACCCATCAGCTTACAATATTATTGACATGGACCTCAGTATGGACCTCAATATTATTGACATGGACCTCAGTTATTGTTGTTACAATAGTCCACTGTAAATTACTTATTTTTGCAAAAAAATAAATAAAAAAAATAAGAGATGTCAATATAAAAATCACATTCAGTCTATAGCAGCTGAAATAAATATTCCTCATATGAAAAGCAGTTCCTCCCTGCTGCTTCTTTCAGCTTTATTTTTGGTACAGAATAGCATTTGTTCCTTAAGTAAGTTCATCAACTGCTTAATATTCAATCTACCATTGAAACTTCTGTGAGCCTGCTCTGAAACTCAGGAAGTGTTAAGAGGTTATAATTTAAAAGTGTTAGTAAGCATTAATTAAGGGAAATTGGAGGATCACATTTTTATTAATTCCTTATAATTTTTAAAAAAGTTAATCCCCAGTAACAAATGTAAGTATAGTTTATAATTTGACTCTTTTTCTTTACTGTCCTTTTTCTACTTCTATATTTTGTAATTCCATCACTATTTTTTATGTTGTCCAACTTTTAACTGAACCTGCAAATTTTAAAGAAGAATAATTATTTTTTTTCAGAGTGTTGGGAAGAAATTACCTCCAGCCACAGCAACTCAGGAGCCAACAAAAATAGAAGTGGACAGCAGAACAAAAAGTAGGTTTCATAGGTTTTTCTTTTTTGCACTTTGTGCTATTAAAAGCAAGCAGAACACTTTTCTATGGTTTGGGTTAAAAGAGTGTCCTGTATATATAAAAAGGAAGGATGCAGATAGATTTATTTAGGTTAACTTTGAGTAGGTGGTACCTGGACACAATGCTTTGTTTCACAGAATCCTCTGGACTGTTTTTATTCTGGGGACCCTACCTTGAGTTTTCTGCCACCAAAAATCAAATTATGTGATCAACTTTCAGCCTTGAGGGTACTTTGGAATTAATCAGAGTTGAATAAGATCCAAATTCAGGTTGTAACTTGTAGGTAGGTCATAGAAAAATTTCTCTCATTGTGAATGGCCTTGCATTTTTCCTCTTTTAATTCTTTTATTTTTATTTCTTTATGTAGCAGAAATCATCTATGACCTTCACTTATTTTTTCATCATTTCAGTGCTTAGCAATCAAARAGTAATGATTAAATCTTTCAGGTATGTTCTGGGGAGGCATATGTAACCAGCTTATCAAATAGCATGCATATATATTCCCCACATTTTGATTTTATTTATATGAAGTTGCAACTAAATCCAGATTCTGGTGGAAAAGAATAGGAGTGAAGAGAACATGTCTTAGAAAAGAAGCTGAATATAACAGAGTTGATTTTTTTTTAAAGTCTTGCACAGTCCTTCTTCCTTGATATGTTTATCTTTTTAGATAGTTAGCTGATAACATTTTGTCTCAGAACTCAAATACAGACAGACATATGTAGGAAAGCATCTGGATCAGCAGAGCATGGTCTGTCTGAGAGAAYTGTGTGGTTACAACCTAGTTTGTACAGGTTTTCAACTCAGAGYTGCAAAAGCAGCTTAAAACAGCTTTTACTGAGTTATTGCCCATTAGCTCTGGTTGGTCCTTCTTTCAGCTCTGTTATTTCCCTCAGACATGCCTTTTTGACCAGAAAAATCCTTCTTCTTCTGCCACTGTCTTCATTCTATATCCATTTTGCCAGAGCTGGTGAGAAGGGTRGGCTAGTTTATTATTTATTATTTGTAGAGTATCCTGTTGAATTTTGAATTCCTATCCTGTTGAGTTTTGGTTAAACTTCATTACTTATTTTTTTTTATCTTTCCTGGAATCTCTGGAGCCTCACTAGAATTCTTGGCATCTCTGTTCATGCTTGGGAAAGAGAAGTGCATCTATAGGAAGGTCTGATGTAATGTAATTATATATAATTGTCTTAGCCTCAAATGACATCACTGAAGATACATTTCATTCAGTTGAAGTCAAATGAATGACTTGTCCTTCACTCTAATGGAAAAACCTTTCAGTGCAAATGAAACATACTTCAGTCTGGTTTGGTTTTTTAATACAGGCAGAGGAATTTTTTTTTCATAATAAAGTTAATGTCTGATAGCCAGAAATGAGGAGTATCATCAGACTCTGGCATAGGACTACAATCTGTCTAGTATTTGTCATTTCTCCAAAACTCAATTTTTACTTTTTACCACAAACAAGCTTGAAAAATCTTTCAATCCAGGGAAGTTTGCAGTCACTGAAAGCTGCTGATTGTTCCAATTGCAGTGTTCAGCACAAAAGTATCATTCCATCTTGGACCTCAAGTACTTTCACTTTTGCCTGGKATGGCAGTGTTGCAGTATTTCTTGGAGTCTTTATCAAAACAGGTACTGWGCCATTCTCCAAGGAAGCAGCAGGAAACAAAAGATCTGTAGACAAAGCTCAGTATGGAGAAGGAGCTTTTCAATACATGGTTTAGGGATTATCTTGGAGATAAATGCTGCAAGCAAAACAGAGATTATTCTGGTAAAGGAATAATCCATTTTTTTCATTTTCCTCATTTCTTTTTATGATTGATGATGTTATTGCATAGTCCCAASTGGATAAAATAATAATGCAGATGCATTCTGGAAGAGCCAAATGGGAAACAATATCAGCAGCATCTTCCCTCTCTGCTCACAGGGGTTCAGCATGGAGTGATGGTCTCTGATTCTTCTCACACCTTTATTCCAGTCTGTTTTTTCTGATGTGATAGTGCAGGGATCAGCAGAGAGGCTCTTGATGTTCCATCTGCTCTTAGAACATGAAATACAGGCTAAACTCTGCAATGGGGTGAGGTGGTGGAGGCCAAAGGCAGAGGTGTATGTACTCTAAGGTGCACCTCCCAACAATCTGCTAGGTAAATCTCCCTAAAAATGGACTTAAGATTTTGGGAGATAAATAGATGACTCTTCAGGGCCAAAGAGGACTTTGTGCACAAAGGAAGAGCACAGTGAAAGCACAAATCCTTCCAGGGCTTGAATGGAAAACATCACTGATCTGATGAGGGATTGCATCTTTGAAGAGGAGAGGGGAGAGCTGTTTGGTTTAAATTTGTGAGAGCTGTTTGGTTTAAATTTGTGGGTTCCTAGATTTAAAGGGATATTCTGCTCTAGAAATTCCATCTCTCTTATGTAGATAGGATGACACATTAATGCATGATTTTGTATTATTTTCTATGAAAATAATACATTTCTATTTTATGTATTATTTTCTATGAAATAGCTCACTTTTAGTATGAGTGGCTTGTGGTGAAAAGGGTACRTTGTAGAAAATATATGTAAGTTTTGAAGTAGCTCTGTTAGATGTTAAAATCCAGCAAAGCAAAAACATCCACGACATCTGAGAGTTATTGGAAATTACTGAGACTGCACTAATGGAATATAAATAAGCAGACAGCAAAATAGCAAGGGCAGGAAGTCACAGAGTGCATTGACCACAGCACTTAATTTGATTACTCCACTCTTTAAAATTTGTGTTAAGCTATTGCACAGGACAAAATCATACCAAGCAACTAATCTTTTTGCATGATGTAGAAACTGTAAGGAATAGCTGAATATGTATTAATTGGACCATAGTTAYTTCTGTTAATATTTTTTGTTTAATCAGGTGGTGTTTTGTCAGTTTGCATCTTAGTAAAGTCTGTGAAAATATTTATTAGTGCAATCTATTTATGAATCTTGAGTGTAGCAATCAACAGTAAAACCAGATTCTGCTGAGTATAGTGTTTGAATTTCTTTCATCTGGTTTGTGGTTTTGTTAATAATTGTGTAGTTTTTCACTAGAATTGGTACGTTTTATTCCATTTCAGAAACATTTTATGTGTGATAGTCAGAGAGGAAGTTTAAGCTCAAGGAATGCTACCTTAATGCTGCTTGTTTTCTTACTTAGTATTACTGTTTGTGTCCATATTGATTGCTGTATGATTTAGACTTCACTGATGGGGAAATATTTTCACTCAAAAATTACCAATCTGAGGAAACAATGGTAGAAGTAAAAGGAAGAAATTGTGTCATCTTGCCCTAAGAGGAAAAACAAATTCCAGAGTTACTGTCCCCTTGGAAATTTAAGCTTGAACTTATGTTTGTCTGTGGACATTGCATTTTTTTTTAGGTTTATCCATTCACTCAGTTCCTTGAGCAGGGCCCACAGTTGGGAGGAGCTGTGATTTTGCAGTGAGACTCTGTGGTCTGACAAAATACTGCTGAATTGATAAATGAGGACTGAAAAGCTCATGAGGATCATCTTCTCTCCTCCCTTACTGTTTCCAAAACATCTGTTGTTGCAGATTTATTAGCAGATACACCTTTATCAGGTCAGGGGGAGAAAGAGAGGCTTCTGGAAAAACTGTCTGTGATATAGATTTTTGGGTGTCATATGGAAAAATGAGATTCATCATCTACAGCTGATGGATACCTATTATTGATATCTTAGTCTGAAGTTCTGATTTGGCTTAAGTTTATTAGCCAGGCACATAATGGGATATATTTTTTGACCTTTATATTTTTCTGTTCTTTTTTTTTTTTTCTCATTTGGAAAATCCCAAATGCAGCAAGTTCCAGTGTGGTCTGTACAATGCTGTGTCTGAAATTAGTTTTTCCTTTTATCTTTTCTTCCCTCCTAGCTAAACATAACTATTGACATTAAATGCTTGTGCCCTGCTGAGTAAGGACAATTTTAGTACCAATATGACATAGCCTATTAGATTTTTCTCTGCTTTTATTGATCTGATTTTAAAGGTTCATATCATTTTGAGTTCTGTTGGCTTTGTTTTTGCTTGCTTAAATCATGTTGGTCTTCCTTTCCCTTAGGAGAAGTTTGAAAGATGACTTGGTGCAGTCACTTAAGTTGTTCCTAAGCCATCTGTGATGTTGAGATCTTTGATCCAATGAATCCAGTGATTTTAAATATCTGTCTGAATTGTACTCAAGAAGTCCACACTTCCACTGTACATAACCCATGTTTTTTCCATGGCTGTTCTTCACTCTGTGTTCCTGTGGCAGCATTCAGAGCACAGGAGGGGCTGTGAACCTCCCCCAGCTCCCTCTCGTGTCTCTCAAAAGACTATTTCCTGGCTTTTTATGAACCACATCAGCATTTGGCTGATTTTTGGCAATTTTCTGTAGTCTAATTCCTTGTTTTTCTGTTATTTGGATTTTTTTAAGGAGAGAAAAGGTTAAGAGCTTGGTGGGTCATGGGACAACAGAGTTCTTGACACAAAAACTAGGAGAGGATGTGTAGCAATTTGCTGGAGAAAGCTTCCCAATTATCAACTGATTTTTCAGATTCCAAAACCACAGCCTTCTCTCCACTCTTGTCTGTCAGGGTCTGCTTGGGCTCAGGTGTTGTTTACCTCTGAGAAYCCAGCCTGGCTTCTGTTCTGTATCCCAAAAAAGAAGCTGAGCCTATTTCCAGTAACTGGAGACTTGCCTGAGTGTGCAGCACTCAGCCTCTGTAGTGCAGTATTACATCAACATCAACTCAGAGCTAATTCACTGAATCCATTATTTAGCACAGCTGTTTTTTGGAGTGTGGATATACTCAGAATAGGAAAAAAACACCCACGATGATAATTTAAGGTAGCATGCCACTGAGGTGTAAAATATGCTGAATCTCATATTTACCTGCATGCTGGTTTGCATCCAGCTGAGTTAGTGTGTGTCAGCTTTCCTCCTGCTTTTACATCAAATGTTGTTATCTTATCTCAAAGACAAGGCAGTGAGCAGGTGGAATATCCTTGCCAAATCCACAAAGAGACATCCCAACCCCTCTCCAGAATGCAGTAAAGCAGCAGTTGGACATTCCTTTTCATCCTCAGAAATCTGAGTTGTGACCTGGTGGTTCTGACATGCCCAGTGGTTTGCAAAAGTCACCAAGTGTTTATTTCACAGTGTTCCYTGCTTTCAAAACAGGAAAAGGATTTTTATTTTCTTTGCTCACTTCCCTCAAAACTTGTGTTCATCATCTTCATCTAAAGTTTATTTCTTCAGAGACATCAGAGGTGGTGTGGAGCTCCACCCAGCCCCTTGCTCCCCATAAGGAGAGGATRGGGCAAGCAAAAGCAAGAAAACCCATGAATAAAACAGTTTGATAAATAAATGAAAGAGGGGAAAACAGAGGTAACCACCATTCAGTAGGATCAACTGATTCACCACCTACAGTGGATTAATATTCAGGCAATTTCCAAGGAATGGTAATTTTCTAGACCAACACCCTTAAAGCCCAGCCATTTTTTATTACATGGCACAGAATATTCCTTTACTTAGCTTGGGTCTGCTGCTCCAACTTCTTGCCCAGCCCTGGYCTATCCTTGGGGGATAGAATAGGGACAAAAAGAAAGGTGTGTAGGTATGAGCTATAGCCAAAACACCGGTGKAACCAGTACAGTTTTAGTCACAAATCCACAATACAGCAGCATGTGAAGAAAATGGACTCCATCCCAACCAGACCTAATCCAGGGTATGGCCAGAAAACCAACTGTAATGGCCGTGGGTAAATTCAAACATTTTTGTTCAGAATAAATCTGTGAAGCCTAAGAATTTTTTGTTTGCTTGAACCAACAACACATAAAATTAATGCTGTTCCTGAGTGGCAGTGTGTGAAGTGAAGAGTTTTCCTCTTCCCTGCTTTAATTTCTCAGGCTGATGGTGCTTACAGAGAGCAAACCTTCATGTAGACATGTCTGGGCTGCTTCTTTAAGTCTGATATTCCTCTCACCAAACTTTAGATGTTGGGATGCATCTCCTGTGTCAGAGCCCTCCTAAGTCTGGCTTATGAGAGTTTGCTGTGTGGGTTTTGGGGGTCCCACTGGAGATCTGGCACTGCTGTCAGGGAGTTCAGCTCATGGTTCAGCTCAAATTGGGGTATCTGCTCTTGGAGCTGCTCTCAAGGTTCATTCATTTTAGTGCTTTGGTCTCCATTGACTGCTGCACACCAAACAGCTTGGTTTCTATCATCATTGTATTWCAAAATACAAATTTACACACAAGGCCAAAGCCTGGGGGCTGAAATCAGTTTGAGATATCCTCAGGGTATTTTGTTTGGACTTGCCTTCARGGGGCAAATCACAGGGAGCTGGCACTTCCATAAATTCTGCATCGTATCTGCCAACTGTGCAGGTATCTTACATTCTATATGTAAAATATGGCACAAAGTGTATGGGCACATAGTGTATGGGCAGCTGAAGTGACCCCCTGGGAGAGCCTCAGATACCCACAAGTATAATAATAATAATAATAATAATAATAATAATAATAATAATAATAATAATAATAATAATAATAATATTGCAGGTTCTCTTTTTAGTAAGTATAAGTCCTGTAATTTCAAATCCATTTGTATTTCTGTGGCCTGCCAGTACTCTGGATCAAATATAAAAGTTGACTATACGTAGAGATCATCAAAACTGAGACATTCAGAGTGAGATGAACATTTCTACAAAGTCACCTGCCTTTCTACAGACACTTGAGTAGTTTACTTGGTCCTTTTCGAGCTGCTGTCTGACAGTATCACATATTTTTATGCATAGTTTAACAGCTGGAAAACATATTCCCTTTTTATTTGTAAGGCACATTGACATAGTTGTCCGTTGCACAGCAACATGGAAGTAACTGCTTTTCATGACAACTGCTTTTTATGATTTCTGAGTAGGAGTGCTGGCTTCTGTATTTTCCAGATGAAAGTTGAGATGATGCCTTTATTTATAGACAGTAAAGGAAAAAGGATCGAGGAAACTTTAGAGTAATACTCTAAAGTATTAGAGTGTGTACAGGTGGTTTAGTTATTAATGCATTAACATTTATTAAGGTGTTATTTATTGTTGTATCAGCTCCATAGATTCAGAAATATCTGTGTTTTTGCACACAAGGGGACAGATAAGCTGTGCCAAATCCTTTATGCTCCCAGTTTGTGGGATCTGCTGGGAGGCCATCCCAGTGGAACCAGTGAAGCAGTGTCAGATACAGATTTACTCTGAGGAAAAGGGGTAGTGGCAGGTTCTGTCTGGAGCTATTTCATTTATTAGGAATGGTTCTAGGGCCTATGGGGCTGACTCCCTGCATGACGTGTGTGGGAATGCTTAGCAGTGTGCACTTTTTTAAATATTTCATATTGTTTATAAAGGGCTGGAATACAATGAGAAAGATGGCGAGGAAATAAGGCAGCACAAAGAGACACTAGTGGAATATTTGATGAAAATGATTCACCCTTGAGTAAGCAGTTGTTCCAAAGTGATAATTTCTCACAGTGGATGCTCTTTGTTTCAGACAAGGAGTACTGCAAAGTGATATTTCCCTACGAAGCACAGAACGACGATGAGCTCACAATCCGGGAAGGTGATGTTGTCACACTTATCAGTAAGGTAAAAACAATATTTTTCTCCTATAAGCAGTGATCATTTTTCAAATTTTTCATCATTTAATTGCCATAAAATTAGTGTTTGTGCCTTTGACAATGTTGTTTCTAAACCAATTTGACAGTGAAATGTTACACAGAGTCCTCCATCTCCCTTCCTCTCATATTTTAGAGCCTTACCCTGGTAAGGAATATTAAGCAAAGAGCAGCCAATGTGTACTCTTGAGTCTACAAATTTATACAATTAATTTTAATTTGAATCTGCTGGCAGAGCTACATAAATTGTGAATTGATCTCTGTAAYAAACATAATGGCTTAGAGAATAAAGTGGAAGATTTCAGCTTTGAAAATCTCTCTTAGATGTGTGAATTATTTTTCTTGTAGGAATTGTGATTTAGATTTTTAGGTTAGATTGAGATAATGTGCCTAAATTAACTAAATGAACTAAGCACTTACTTAAAATGTAGCCACTCTTAACACTCTGGCAAAGCAGARAAAGATGATAGAACACAAAATAAATAATTTTAGATCTGTGTTTTTTTCTTTAAAATTACTTTAAATTATTCAAGATTAGAAATGAAAAACCAGTGCCAGGATTYATACTAAAGCTTCCAAAAGCACAGAGTGAGATGGTGAGTAAACAGTTGGTTTAAACAGCCTCCCTCCCTTGAGAAGAATCTATTACAAAGAATAGATTATAGTTTAGGTGCACTTAATTTCCTGCTCCTGTTTAAAGACTTTAGTTTGTTTATAAGTTTCTGATTTGTGAGGTAAAAAAATCTGTAAACTAGAAAAGGTTGTGGATTTTCCATGAGGATGAATCAACRATAACAATAGGYACAGTAGTGCAACTTTTGTTTGTGYTTATATGAAAGTAAAGGAATTAATTCTATAATTGATACGTTTCATAAGAAATTGTTGCTTGACTGAACAATTTGGCACTGGATAAAAAAAAACCCAAAATCTTGGGAAGTACATCTGGGGCAGTGTTTGCCATATACTATTTTCAATTCTAGAGAACATTTTTATCCTGAGCAATATGCATGTAACCAAAGAAAAGTAACCAAACATTTGGTAAAAAGAGAAACTGCAAATGTAAAAACAAATTGTGTACATTAAATATCCTTTAATGACTTACCCTCATTGACTTTTGTTTAGCTTGTTTGTGGAGCTGTTTAGCTCGATTTCGAATGTTCTCATGTGAGTGTTTAACAGTATTTGTGATCATGAAAATGGCTTTTCAGACATTGCTCCTGTCCACTTTATGCTTTATTGCCCAGGATGATTTAATTACTGAGGTTTCAGTGTGGGATTTCAGTTGCTCTTCCCCATTTTCTTCTTCCCTCTGCCCCCACAGTGGAAGGATATTTGTCTTTTCTAATACCTGAGCTGATGATCTGACTGTGCTGATCAGTTTTCCCAACCATGCAGGGACAAATTTCTCAGTAAACATACACTATTCTCTAGCCCTGTCCTTCTACTCTTCAGCCTGGTGAYATCAAGCCATTGCACATATTTTATTTAATTTTCTTCTTTTTTTTGTGTGTGTCATGTCAGGTCTGTGAACACTTACATAAACCCCTGTCTCTAGAGAGCAGGGGATGTCAGTGCACAAAATCCTGGTGTTTCTCTGTGGATGCTTTTTTATGATCAATGGTGCTTAACAAAAAACAGTCACTTTGCAGATCCTTTTGTGCTTTGCAGTCAGACTAGTGGGTTCTTTTTTTTTATCTGTTTTTAACACATAGTTAAAAAAATAAAAATCATGTGATGTGGAGTCAGGGTTTTTGCTGTGGCGTTCTGGAAACAGTGGGGTCTCCTTCCTGCTCTACCASATAATACAGTAATTTTATTTTAGTCCAGTTTGTCTGAAGCAGATGTCTGTTGTCATTTTTCTTTTAGTCAGCAGCTACAAAGCCACTCTCACCTTTCTGCCCAGCAGTGGTTTCTGCTGAAGTTAAATCACCACAATTACATGAGCAGTTAGTGAGCCATGCTGACAAGAGGCATCAAATAGAAACATGGAATGCTTCAGAAACTATTATTAGATTAGCCAGTTTCTTTTAATTTATTGSTAATAAATTGTTTTGTTTTCTGTGTTGTAAAGCATTAGATAGTATCTGTTCTTCCCAATTATCTAGACCCAGAGAGAGAAGGTTGTTGTTTTTAAGATGGATGTCACAGTATTTCCTTCTTCCACAGATGCATTATCGTAAAATAATGTATTTTATTGAAATCACTAAAACCAAAAACTTATATAGATTCTCAGCATAAAAAAATCTGTCACTAGACTGATCTGTTTTCCCACTCTCAGATCCATAGGAGTGTTGAAGAATCMTAATTTTAACTCATGCTGAATTTGCATCTAATTGAAAACAACAGCATTGGTGAGAATGTGTGGGAGTGGCTGAAATAATGAGAGAGGGACAAGACTGGGAGAGAAATCTCATCAAAAKAATTGAATACATTCCAATAATTTTAAAAGTGTGAAGATGAGATGGCACTTGATAGGTGCTGAGATGAAAGGGGATGGCTCAAATGAGCTGAATGGGAAGTTACTACAGGGAGTTATTRCCTGTAGTAATACAGTACTACAGGTGCACAYGTGTGACAGTGGGTGTGTGAGGAARCTCTTAGTCTGATATTCACCTGAAAATGCTAAGACCTAATTTTTTGAAAATGTGTAGAATCAATAAATGCAGAAATCAAAATCACAATTTTAACAGTGTCCCACAGATTAAAGAGATAAGAGCATAGCAGATTTCTCTCTTATTCAGTTAAATTAGTTATAAAAGTCCYTTTGTCAAGATTATAAAATCAAGATAGTAAAATATCTGAAGAGAGKCAGCAGAGGCTGATCATTTCCAAGTCAGAATAAGTATTTGGGGAGATATAGRGCAAAGGATGACATTCTGCAAAATGGATAGCAAAAAAAAAAACCAAAACCCTATTATTTGGAAAATATACACTATGAGATAGAGTCCAAACATATTTTAATTGTTTCCTCGTAGGTTAAGATTTACCTAAAAGACTGAAGAAAAGCATAAACTCCACAAATTTCTGGAAAAGATTTTTCTTTCCTTCTTTTCCCCAGTGTAGCAAATACTGTTGTGAATACCTAGCAAAGGTTTCATTTATTTATTTATTTATTTTATTTGAATAAGTAGAAATAGAAGTGGACAAATGGTAGTCCTTTAGTTCCTTCCAGAATATTTTAAAAGACCTGAAAATATTGCTCAGAATTGTAACAGAAGGTACAAACTTCATCTTCAAGACAATAAATTAATAGACCTGGTTCCTTTGCTTTTCAAAAAAGGAGTCTAAGAAACAGACACCTTTGGAAAAAAAAAGAGAATAAAAAGCAAAATACAGTCATTTTACTTGTAATGTTAAGGATTATTAGATATGTTGATAAAGTAAAAATTATGAATGGCAAGAGGCCATGAGATTGACACTGTAGGTTATTTTTGTATTGTCAAACATTTGTGTTCTTCAGGTAATTTTTTTAGTGTCTTCAAAATATTCAAAATATTTGGATATGGGCAAGAACACTGGCAATGATTGCACCTTGCTGCTGAAGGAGAGTGGCAAACAAATAATTTATCATGCTCAAATATTCATTTTGGAGATTGTATTTGTAATAAATACAGTTTCTTCTAAGCAGCACAAGATTCATGTGATGATTTCACCTGTCATGATGAAAATTTTACAGGACTTTTTATTCCAGCCCTCTTAGACACAGCTTCTACAATTTTATTAATGGCTTTGATAGATCATGACAAAATGCATAGGATGCTGAAAATTTCAATGGCACACAGAAARTGTGTGAGGAATCAGTAGAAATAACCAAATAATTTTACAGCAAATGCATCAAGCACACACTGGCAGCTGTGCACTCATTCAAAAGCAGCTTTATTTGCAAGAATGTGGAAGATTTCATTGCAGTGCATCAATCTACCTGAGCTCTAGGCAATAAAGACCACTTTGTTCTGGGAGTGAAAATAGTCTGGATAAATAAAATTACCTACTTTAAAAATGATTGCAGATTTGAAAAGGTGGCAGCAATAAAAGGTTATCTTCACCTGAACACTTATCATTAGACTGGTACTGGACAGACAGCACTGATATCAGTGGCAATTCTGCTAATTCTGAATTTGTAAGATTTATATAATTTATATTATAATACTATTCAAATAGTATTGGTAAAGTTACTGCGTTGGTATCATGAAAGACACAACAGGATAATAATGGCTGTCACTAATGAAAAACTTACATAACCATTTGTCTGGTCTGGGTATTTAAAGACAATCCTTATATTTAATAACAACAATAATTATTGTTATTTAATAACAATAATTTGTAGAGCTTAATTCTGTGTTGGGGGGGAAAAGAGCTACAAACATGGATTTAAATATAACTATAGTGKCAGTCAGGTTTTGCAAAGCTCGTATTTGCTTTTGGTGTTACTGTTAATAATTTATTGTGAGGTTTGTGAGTTTTGTGGTCCAAAATGCTGTATATTGGGTGAGTTCCTGTCACCAGAAATTGTTTCTGTGGGGTTTTTATTTATTATCATTTTTAATTTATTATAAWTTTTTATAATTTTTCTGTACGCTTTTAATTACAAACAGCACGCACACATTTAACAAACCTCAGCCTTGGAAATATGCAAAGGAATTAAAAACTTTAGGTTTTTCTTCAAATATCAGCTAATTCACGAATTTTTCTTTATTAAGATGAAATCTTCACTATTTTGCCCTCTCTGGGTAAAAAAAAAAAAACCTCCAACAGAATGAGAATATTTGAGGTCATTAAAAATACAAGAAAACAGAAATTTTTCAAGCAGAAATGTGGTAGCTTAAGACTGTCTCTTTCAAAATAAAATTTAAGATTGTCTCTTTGTTACTATGAAAGAGAGGAAAACATTGGTTGTATTTCATGATAGTCAGGTAATTTTGTTTTTCCTTGATTGACAGCTAAAATCAAGCTTTTAGCTCATTTTTAGAAATCAGTTTACCATTATAATTATTGTTAAAAAAATCAGGTTATGCGTAGGGAAGTATGATCTGATTTAATAAAATAAAAAAGTGTTTTTCTGTCAGGGTATCACAGTGGACTTTGTTAACATTTAATATTTGCTCTTGCAGATGCCCCTTTTTGAGGTTTTAATATAAGATATTTTGCAGTTGTAACTTTTGCAGCAATCTTGCATACACAAACTGAAAGGAATGCTGTAAGCAAGCATTAAATAATGCCCAGCTTTAAGATGGCTTTTAGGATAGCTTTAAGAAAGCTTTTCTGACATTTTGTGTTTAAAGAGAAGCATGTAAACAATAAATGCACTCACTTCTTGCCTCTGGAAATAAATAGGTGTTTCCCTCAGAAAGAACAATACCATAAAGGCTCCATGAATTATTCAAGACATCATTGGCCAGACCTAATAACTGTACAGAGTGTGCCTTCTGTGTTTTTGTCCCCCACCCTTCACTCCTTCCCCTGGCAGCAGATTTTCCCCCAGGACTTGGAGCAGCACTGCTGATACCATACAAGAAATTATTTTGGACATTGTGCGTGCTGAGGGTGCAGCTTTACATTATAGTGGTGGCCAAAAGGGATGGTTCTGCGCCTTTTGCATCACATCTGACAGTCCCAGGACAGACAGAGGTGTGAGCAGGGAAGGTGATGGAAGTTTGGGTCTGTTCTGCAGCTTGCTAAAGCTTGGCATAGCAGTAGGGTCACAGTTTTACATGATGGTGGTGGCTAAAAGGGATGGATCCCATCTGAGAGCCCCAGGACACACAGGGGTGTGAGCAGGGAAGGTGGTGGAAGTGTAGATCTGCCTCTACAGCTTGCTGAGAGCTTGGCATAGCAGTAGGGTCACTGTTCCCTGACCTGACACTTTCCTCTGTAGGTTTGGACTAACAGGAATCAGAAGGTTTGGGTTCTTTCTGGTTTGGAGCCATGGTGCAGTGAGGGATGGCAGCTGGGGTAAGATCCTGCAAAACCAGCCCCCCAATGTGTGCAGCAAGGGCTGGGGTAAGACTTGTGTCACTGCACAAAACATGAGTGTTTCCTCAAATGAGTGGTATAGAGAGGTTAAATAAAACCTGTGGGGACACTGATGGTCAAATAAATGTGTTCGTTTTCTAAAATTATTTTATATACTCAGTACGTCATGGAAAAAACAGACTATGAGTGGTTCCTCTTGCTTGAACCTTGTCCTTGATCAAGACTTTTAAATGTTATAATAAATAAAAATAATTCTATAAATAATAATAAATATTATATATTAATTTATATAAAAATAAATTATATAAATATAATCTATATTATGTAAATAAATATAATAATTTTATATAATGTATAGAAAATTATAAATAATTTTTGTAACACTTGTTCATATTTTGTAGCATATAAATATTTTTTGTAACACTTATTCATATCTTGTAGCATTTCTTGGAGCTGTGATTAGCAGTAGAGACAAAGCCTGACAATGTTCAATATGGTACCAGGTGCAGCTTATTTCATTGGTATCTTTAGAAACATCACTGAAACCCAAATGTTGGAGCTGAGCACTTAAATAAGCTGTGATTATCCCAGGGAGAGTGGAACAGCCAGCACATGAATGCAGATCTCATTAGTATATTTATAATATAATTTTTTAAAACTACACACTGAATTTCCCTTTTCCCGTTCTTGTTATCACCAATCGTGGTGCTTTGACAGTGTTTTCAAAAGAAGGGGATTCTTTTGTTCATGGGAAGTCCCAAATTTGAATTTTGACAAATGCAAGTTGATGCCAAGCTCTGTAGGTGAAGAGGCAGATCCCTCATGCATGCAATGATCATTCAAGATTTACATCATTTCAAAGGCCTTTTGTTTGTAATTCTGTTTAACTCAGCCAAGCTAATCTAAAAAGGTGACATATTTTGAGATAAAAAAAAGAAAGAATCATTTTTTTTTCTACTTAGAAAAGATATTGCTGAAATGTCTGGAAAACTGTGATTATTGCTCACAATGTGGGCTTTAGACTCAGTGCTTAGCTTTAGCCTTTCTTTAATCTGAATGTTGGGYTCACCTGCTGGTTTAATGGTATTATCTGAAGTCCAGTCTTTTCAGGGTAGGCAAAGCCATTTCAAGGGGAAGTAAAAATGCACACAGAGTGCCAAGTAATCAGTAATTGTAATTAGGACCCTGGTCCTAAAATGTCTTCAATCTAAGTAGCAATAGTATTAATTCTTCAAATGCTTTGTTATGGATTTTTATCATCTTTCTAAATACAGAAGATGTAATTAGGTAAATATTTAATCTTGGCTTATCAGAGGCATAAATTATGTGTGTTACTAGCACCACCTTTCATGTTCATGTTGTCTAATTTAGTTTTAATTTGAGTATTGGAGTGTTAGAGTTTTATGATGTGGAACATATTTATTTCTTCACAATAATTCTGCTGACTGAACATTGTAAATGAAGTGAATCCTCAGAAGAGATTGTTTTGTTCAATAAGCAMCTTAATTCTTCCTGTTTGTACAAATATTTCATCAAAGCTTTTKAGCCTCATTACTGATTAAACTGTTTAGTCACAGAATGTAAAGTCGAAAGGTTAGACCTAGCCTGAAACAGATTTAATGGAAAAAATTCATCAGCTCTGCTAGGTCATTCATTATTCTCAGCCTGTTTCTTTTTTGCAGGGTTCAATAACTTGGGCCAATTTTTGAAAGGACTTTGTCTTCTRGAGAGGTGTCTTGTGCTTTCCTGTAAAAACCCCAGCCTGGAAATAGTGCTGTAAGCAGAGCTGGAATAGTTTAATATAATAGCAGTATGAAGCTGATAGTCTAATTTCTGACTGTCTCTCCTGTTTCTTCCCATACAACGTTGACATGATCATTTCTTACTTACAGATAAATAAAAATTTTCTCAAACCTTAAGGTTTTTTCTCAAACCTTAAGGTTTGACTCCTTAAGGTTTAAAACTGCTTCTGGCATTATCCAGTGTAAGGTTCTGAATGTCCTGGACATGAGAACCCACAGGAAAAGGGACAATTCTATGCAGGATTTGGGGCTCTTGGGCTGGGTTAAGGATTTGAGCAGGATAAACCCAGGGTTAGGGGYCWMAGARCAGACTGGGAGGKTTCTGTTCATGCTTTTCTTTCARTATTTCATAATCTATGTGTSTYTGCAAGAAGTATGTAAAGGGAAAACAGATTTTCTCCAGGACTGCTGCAGAAAATGAGTTTATTGTCCATTGGACTACCTCTTTTATCTAAATTATCTCGTGTTAGGTGGTTGTTGAGAGATCATTGTGTCTTATTGACAGATTTTAAAATCACATTTCTGCTGAGTACTTGATTACTGACCAGATGCTGTAAATCAGAGCCATTTCCCTTAAGAGAATTTAACAAATTGTGTCCAGTTACTGTATGAATCCCAGTAACTGAGCTTATAGCAAACAAAAAACCCTTGATCATTTGGAGAAGTSCTGGGTAGCACAATGTGAGTGTAATGTAAGCTTTTGGAGAGATGCTTTCATTCATTCACAGGTATTTTACCAAGTTTTATGAGAATTTATGAAGACTCTAAAATAAATTATTTTCTAACTCTTAAAATAAAATTGGATTTTGAGAGTGATCTGGCTTGGTTTTAGCACCATGAGACTTAATGTAGCAAGAACTTGTAAAGAAACATTTTACTATTATTAAAATCTTTTCTTTTCACCCAGATTTAACGTGATTTTGTTGTTTCCCTGAAATGCTGAGGTTGTATTAATGAAGATCTGATGTGTTTTTAATGATGGTTTGAAAACCAGAGAGCCTGTCCAGTGGCCTTCTCCTGATGGGATTGATTTTTATTATTAATATTTTATAAGGAACTATGTCTTCTGATGGAGATTTCCAGAAAAATTTTACATTTTCAAACCCTGCACCATTATGGTGTRTCTCAGTATACAGATACTGCAGTAAAAGCCTCACATATATTTTCTGGGAGCTTGATTTTTCTTGTTCTAAGTGTTGGTTTCTATCCCAACTGTAATGATGATATCTGAGTGATGAAACATTTCTGAATCAAAAACTTTTAACCCAAAGAGTGGAAAAACCAAGCAGTTGTGGGTTGATTCCTAAACTACAGCATCATATTTTAGCAGTATTGTGTTCAGAGGACCAGACTGAGCAGCAATCAGATCCCTCAGAAAAACAAGATGAGAATTTTACAGATGAGAAGATTGGCCTTTTCAAGATGTATTTCTTCAAGAGTTTACACAGCTGCAGATAAATCATGGACAGGAGAGGAGATAAATACATGGCTTATTACTCAGTTTGGGACCTTGGGGMATAGAAAAAAAAAATATTTCATTTACTTATACTGCCAAAAAGCTTCCTCTTCGTCAGGGGCAGTTTGGAAGGTAAGTTAGAGATGAACTTGGCCAACTCTCCTGTAAATGGCTYGAAGAAAAAAAAAAAGCATAAAAAAAAGGGTTAAATAATGCATAGTGTTTGGAAGAAAACACACCAGAGCATATCTGACATTGAAATTACTGTAATCCTGCATGCTTTATTGACTACTGGCAAAATAATGAAAAAGAATCCRAATAGTAGAGTTTTATTATAAATAYGTTCACAACCAGAAATGCTGCTTTGCATTTGCAGCAAAAGTGTTGGTTGCATTCATGATCCTTTCATCTGGCTCAGGTCTAGAGTGAAAATAGCAGTGTGGGCTAGAAATAAACCCATCTCTAAAAACCAAATTGTTTTTTTGAGAGAGCTTTATATGAAATAAAAACCCCTCTGTCTTTGGGGCACCACCACCAAGATCCTTTGCCAGATCTCATCAGTAGCTTTGAACTTCTGAAATATCTTCATTTTTTTTTTTCTCAGTGACACATAARCCTTCCTCTTGCAAGTGAAATAAATGAGAAAATTAAAGAGAAACTGCCTAAAGAGATTTACTTACTGTGTGAAAATGCACTGTGGTGATTGGATGGAGAGGRAAAAAAAAAGCAAACCTGTTCAGGATTAATGAATGTGTGATATAAACAGCAGCTTCATGGAAACAAATTTAAAAAAAAAAATGGAAGAAAATATTTGCATGAGTTAATAAAGTAAAGAAGTAGGAGTAATATTTGTGTTTCCTGAGAATATAAAAAAAAAAACTGACTTAAATTAAGATATGTGATGTCTTGTGCTGTTCAGTCAGGATTATTAGCTAGCACTAAGCTCTGCAATCAGYTGAAGCACAAGCTTTTCATCTCTGGCTGCTCGAATTATTCTTAACTTTTTCCAACATCCAAATTGGGTCATAAATGTTAAGACAATTTCAGATGAGCAGCATCCAATAGGGATGGAGTGCATTTTAAAACACAGCATGTGATGGAGCAGTGGGGTGCAGTGATTGTTGGGCTGTAAAAGTGGATGGAGCCAAATGGGAAATCTGCACCCACCAGGAATGAGGAGCACCCTGCACAGTCCTGTGGGTGCCAGGCATGGTTGATAATTGTCTTGGTCCTTCATGGAGCCCTTGGCAGCCCTGCATCTGCTCTGAGAGTGTTTTCAAAACATCAGCTGGTCAAGAACCTTAACAAAGTCTATCAGAGTATAAAATACCTCCTGAATAACTGCCAGAAAATGTCCCCTTTAACAGAGGCCACCCTGCTAAAGAGAAGGGAGAATGGAGAAGAAAAGCACAGAGAAGGCATGAGAAAAAAAAAGAAAATTAAAAAAAAAATTTAAAAAAAAAGAAAAAGGAAGATTGTTTAGTGCCTGCATTACATCAGGGGAAGATACTGAGATTAGAGGGGAGAGAAAACCAAATGCACCCAAACACATGATGGAAGAAAGCAGGCTGTTYAGCTCATGTAGCACATACTCAGGAGACCAGGTGGACTAAATAAGCTAAATAAAGAGTCTAGAACAAGAAAATAACTAAAAAAACACCCCCAAAGCATAAAATTAATCATCTGATTTAATGCTAGTCTGTTTTCTCTCAAATATCATCCAGTGTTTATATGTTGTACTTTACAGAAAACTATCAACAAGCACAGTCATTGTGAACAATGTTTTTAGGACTGGTATTAAGTACACCTCACTAAGTTAACCTGCATTATTCTGCCATCCATTTAGCAGCTAAAACAAATGATTTTATGGAAATCAGGAAAGGTTGGGCAGCCTCTTGTTGAGCCAACTGCAAAAATTGGCTGAAGTGGTTTTCAGAGTGAGCAGAACAATGAGTGACTTTCCTGTGATTGTGTTTTGGAAAACAGCTGAGCTGTTTCAGCTTCAGCTTTCAGGAAAAAAAGAATGTGGAAAATCTCAAYAGGAAGTGTTCTCTGTAGCAAACTCACACACACCAAAAAAAAAAAGTGAATATGGAGCACTGAGGATTTAAGGAACAATTTCAACCTTCTCTAAAACGTTGTAGCTTTTGTAACCAAAATAACTGGACTATTTTTTTTTTATCATTTAGACTCATCGATGTTACTTATTTGCTTATTAATAATTGTTTTGCTATGAAAATATTGTTTTGCTACAAAAAACATGCTACACACTATGCATTGTTCTACTCAGAAATGCTGCAGAAACAGAACTTGATGCCTGCTATTAATCAGGTGTATAATGCCTTCTTAATTGGAGTGTGGTGGAATTTAATAATTCTAATGTGTCAAGCTTTTTTTGAAAGTATGGGAAATAAGGGAGTTTTTAATCTCCTGGACATATGATGTTTAATTAAGTTACTGTGTTTGTGCAGAATGAAGTCAGAGAGGCACAGGGTCATGCATTCTCAACATGCTGATTTGTTTAATAGATCAAATGGCAAAGTGGCACTTGGCTTTAGACACAGACAAGGTCTTGAGCTCTTTCAAAATGTTTATTGTTCTTTCCTTGCTGCTCTGTATGATAATGAAATGCAGGGGAGATACTGAAGTTTTTATCTGAGAGATTCCCCTGTTAACCTGGCACTCCAGCAAATTGTCATATTYTAGCAAACATTATGCAAAAGAGCACTTCAGCTCTCAAAGCTGTTCAAAGCATGAGCATTTTGGTTTTTATTTTGTTTTATTGTTTTGTAGGATTGCATTGATGTGGGTTGGTGGGAAGGAGAACTCAATGGCAGACGAGGTGTGTTTCCAGATAACTTTGTCAAGCTGCTTCCTTCAGATTTTGAAAAAGAGGTAAGTAATATATATTTYCATTTTCATTTAAAAATACAGAATGATAGTTGATTTGAAAGAAGGTGATCTTGACAAAATTTTACTTCTAACATACAAACATAAAGGAAAAAAAAAGTTCTGGGTTAGAAAGCATCCATGAAAACAATGCAAGACACTCAAAGTCATATTATGGAGTTTCCTTGGAGGGTTTGATTTGCCCATCCAGTCTCACCACCTCTCAGAATGTCTAAAAAAAGAAGGTATAAAACCTATGCAGAAGTTTTTTTCAGCACCTTATTTTTATTATTTTCTTTTTTTTTTAAAAGATGGCATTGTTATTTGCTGGACGATATTTAGAAATCTTATGTTTTTCTGGAATAAAGTCATGGATTGCTTCTCCCCAAAGTCTGTTCCATTTTAGGAATCTTTTGAGTCATCAGTGGGATATTCCAAGCTTGCAATCAGGCTTTTGATGAGTATTTCACAGTGACAGTTTRAGCCTTCTGTGATAAAACCAAAACTTACTGACACCCAGCTTCACTCCTTGGCAATAAAATTGTATGCCGAAGGCAAAAATTAAATAACTTGGAAAGCTTAATAAAGCTGCTATTAAACAATTCACAGAGGCTAACATGATAATTATTGAAAAGGAAAGTAGAAGAGCAGCAAAAACTGTKGCAGATGAAAAGGCAATTCCACAGCAGAGTGAATATCCTGGCTTTAGGCCTGATAATAAAAGAAGGTGATTTCTACAAGAGGCAGAAATCAAAAACCTCAARACAGAGTGAGCCTGTTATAGAAAAAAAAACAACCTTTACTGGTATCAATTTTTTGTGATTATTCAATCTTTTTGAGCTTTGCAATTATGTATCTTTAGAGTGTTTTTTAGAGCACAATTGAATATAACTTGTAGAGTAAATTAGATATTCAGACACTTGAAAATTGCAGCTGGGTTTGCTCTAACTGTGGAGAATAAAATTTTATTAATTTTTTGGAATGCCACAGATCTGGCCACTTGAGTAAGTAACTGGTAGGACTATAGACCATCTGTCTTTGCTTTAATCAGTGCTAAAAGGGAAGGAGATAAATATTTTCCCAATGATTTCATCAGGTATTTTCTGATGTGATCCAGAAACCTTGGATTCCATCCCATGATCTGAAAGTATTGTTCAACAAAAGTTTGGGATCTCTTCCCATCTCCTTGTTCAGTGCCCAGTTTTCCAAGGCTGACTCTTTTCCAAAAATGCCTATTTGTTCCAGGCTTTTTCTGTTCCCTGCCCAGTGAATCTCCACCTCTCAGGTGCTCTCCATTACAGAATTTCCCCTGAGCTCACCACCTGAGTCCAAATCACCATCTGGATTTACTTGCTGTCCCTACACCAAATTACTTGGTGCAGCTTTTTTTTTTTTCCTTTTCCCTCTTACTCTTTGTCCCTGTGCTGTAGTTCTGTTCTCTTCTTGTCCAAACAGTCCTGGTTTCCTTTCTGTTGGAAATTTCTGATCTGTCT
>NW_026624281.1:92932-98507 GCF_030028575.1 Malurus melanocephalus
GGATATATCCCAAATGTCTCTGTTGTTCTGTTGGATCCTCAGCATCAATTCTGCATTATCAACACAACTCCTAATGCCTGTCACAGCACATTCATTGTCCATCTTGTTTCCTTTCCAAATTTTTCTTCTTTTTTCTGTATTTACATTTTAAACCATATTACCCAGATTCTTGTCCAATTCCATTCTGATCTCCTGAGTTTTTGCCCACAGCTTTCTCAGGTTGATGATGGAGGTGATCTGATCAGGGTGAGATGGCAGGAGAACCTTGAATGTTGGTAGAGATTTGAGATTTGAAATGTTCTGTGCAAAAACTGGTGGGTTTTTTCTCCAGAGATGAATACATTTGCTAAGTTTGAGATTTGAGAGAGAGCCCTTGGAAGGTGCGTGGCAAGGACTCAGCTTTCTCAACAAATCTGCTTCTCTGTCAGCACTCAGACCCAAATCTGAGAATTCTGATCCAATTACTGCAAGWGAACAAAGCAATTGATCTTCCTCAAAAGCTTTGGCAGATAGAAAATAATTGTGGGGAGGGCAGGGATCAATAAGAGTTTGAGAGAAAATATTAGCCTAAATGGCTTATTGAAGTTTGGCAAAGCTGTGCRTATCTGGAAAAATCATTTTATTCCACAAGACAATATACATTGCTATGTAGACTGCAATATAGTGAAAGTGATTGAGATCAATCTGTACCAGAGAAAACAAGGTCCTTCTCAAAAAATAAATGGGTGGACATGAAAAARATTTKKKTKKTTTTTTTTTTCTTASAATTTATTTTCAATAATTTTGATAGCTTGGTTGTTTTGTTTCTTTTTAAAGTATGTCAGTGGATCTAGCATGGTGCTCCATTTGGTTTTGTACTCATCCCAACATAAATATATGTGTATAAAATATATAAAATATGTATTATTTTGTATATAAAATATATATTTTAAAATTTATAAAATATATATATTTTTTTTATAAATAAATGTGTGTGCATTCACACCCATCACCACAGAAGGAAAATTCTGATCTTCCACAACTGGAACTCTAAATATATCCTGGGAAATTAATAAAATGTAATCTTTTCTATGTTTCCTGGGTTCTGCATTTTTGCCTCATTTATGAGTCTGAAAATACACTCTGCCACATGTATCTTGGAGTTTTCTTTGTGTTTGGTTTTTTTTTCCGAAATGGGTAGAAATATTTACGAGGTTAAATTTTTAAAAAATAGGCTTCTTTATTAGATCAAAGGTCATGTATTTCTCCAGTCTTAAGGTACATAAAATGAACTTTTTTAACCCCTCAGCAGGATGTTTCAATTGCAAAAAATAGAAAACTGATATTTTATTTGCCAATGCTATTTTCTCCCTTCAAATTCATTTTAATGAAGTTATTTCAGGASACATGTGACAGACATGTCACACGTAGTCTCGTGACTTGTAATTATTAATGTCAAGCACTTTATGATTAACTCCAACCTCTGTATGAATGAGATTTTCAGGCTTTTTGAAGCAATATCTGTTTTCTTGTTATTAAATTGTAGAGACCGAAGAAACCACCACCTCCATCAGCTCCTGTSATCAAACAAGGATCAGGTAAAGTGCAGTGAGCACATCTCAATCTAAATTAACTGCATGCAAATTTATATCTAGAATTTATTTATAGGATTCATCTGCATCAAAATTGATAAGCTGCTGTCTAGACAACAACTAATAAATCACAATCAAAYTGCAAATAGTTGGCAATGCTGACAGACTGTTGTGTGTGCTTTAAATGGATTGCAGTCAACCATTTTATTTATTTTAAAATAAATAAATAATCAGCCCCTTAAACCTTTGAAATCAGAGCAAGTGTGATWCTGCAGAGTTCAGAATTTCTTTGGTTTTGTTCTTTGACTGGGGTTGATTTTGTGAATGTCTTTGCAGTACAGACACAGTGTGTGGAGTCTGATAATAACCTGCAGGAGAAATTGCATTCACTATTTATTCTGGATTTATTCTAGATTTATTCTAGAGACAGGGCTTTTTAGCACGTCTGTAAAATAGTTTTCTCCAATCTTAAGTCTTGCAGATCTGCATGAATGCTGAATCTGGCTGCCTGTTCCAGGTTCCAGGCCACAGACTCCTGGTTTTCAATACTTTTAGAGCCTAAATATTAAACTAAAAGGACTTACCCTGAATTGTTATGATGTATTAAGGGCCTGATTCTATTTTCCATTCAGATAAGTGCTGGTAAAACAAAGAGCTGAACTTACTTGTATTTGTAGTTTTAAAACGACCTCTCAATACTAATTTTCAGAAGTGCCCACCAGATTTACTTTTATCATGAAACTTAGGAACATTTAAAATATCAACGCATKTGAAAGTTCTCAGCTGGGAAACCAAATTCCAGTTCCATTCATGTAAAAATACARATCACAAGGCAGGAGATGCTCTTARAGCTTTCATTTGTAGAAGCAAAACTATGGCAGGAATTCTTTAATCCCTTAAGTCCAATCAGTTTGTAAAAACTCTGCAGCAGCACTGCTGCTTCCCCCACTTCTGACACACTTTAAAAACCCAAACAAATGTGTTCAATCCCTTCAGATTGTTTTCTTGTTACTGTGATCAGTTCCAGCTTTTGAGGCTTTAAAAAATAAATTTTCTTCTCCTGCAGACTGAAGCTGTTAGCAGGAGAGCAAGTTACACCAATGTACAATTTACTGTGAATCAATATGTTATAATTTAACTAGTTTGAATTTGTCATGCAGTTCTTTGACTACAGAATCATGACCATAAATATTTGTGTTTCTTATTGACACCCATGGTTTGTTCTTCAGTCTGTTTTGTGACTCAGGAAAACATAAATTTGATTTTAATCAGGAACAGTGTCCAGAGAGAGCAGGATGACTTTGCCATCTAGTGGTGTTTCTATACCARCCTGCTGATGTTTTATAAAACATATTTTATAAAAACTCTATAAAACTTTCTATTTCTTTCAATGATACTGCTGTAATTAGAGAATGACACTTTYAATATGTACCTGCTGTCATACAACRCTTTAGATGTCACCATAGCAGGATAATGTGCCCATTTTCAGGAGGAAAAACGTTTGCACAAAAATGCTTACAATTTGATTAAGGCCATCAAGGTCGATATCAAAGACAAGATTATTGCAGTTCTTCTTTTCATACTCAGYCTTTGACAAGTCCTGGCTGATCAGGCACAAGAGTTTCTTCTGATACATATTTAGAGCTGAAAATCATCCTATGTTTATTACCATCCCTAAATTATTTCTTCACTGAGATTATTACTGTATTTTACCACCTCTCCATGTCAGGACTTRCTGTTGATAATAGGTAACAACTTCCAACACTGCTTCTGCTTATGTGACCAGGCACAGTGTGATTAATTCATTTAAACCTGTCACTTGCAGCCTAAATGATTAAATATCAGTGTCTTCTGATGCAGAGCAGAAAATCAGGTCTTTGTAGTACAAATGGCATTGTATAAAGATGTGTCTATATTACAGTAGAGAGAGAAGTTTCATTCTGCACAGCAGTAGGGCCTACAAAGCAAGGTGAAAACTGGAGACCCAAATTTAGGAGCACAAATCCCTTATATATAATCCCATATATATATATATATATATATATTTATATATTAAAAAGCAGTAGGAATCTCACTGGGTACTGGGTAAACATCAAAACTGTGTCCAGAGTAAAAGAATAATCCTGAGTTCCTCTGGGAGCTGATCCCAGAGCTTCCTTGCAGGTGAGTGTYAGCTGGGAGCTAAGGCAGGATCATGGTTTAATTAATCATTAATTAATTTGATTAATTTTGGGGGTCAGAATCCAAGTAGGGAGAACACCTAGAACACCTGAGTTTGGGAGCTCCTTGGTGGATCATTCTACCTGAGAATGTCCCTCTGGGTGTTAATGATGGCTGTTAATTAATACTGTAATTAAGTGAATAGATTTGGGTGTCTTTCTTCTTGAACACACCAGTGTGTGCAAGATTATCAAAATATTGGCTTGTGCTTTGCATAACATGGTTTTTGGAAGGATTTAATTGCTTTGCAKCAATGGCTTCTCCTCTCAGGAGTGAAGTCTTTTTCATAGCATCATTTAATTTGGAAAAGACCCCTAAGATCATCAAATCCAACCATAAATGAGAATTCAGTGTTATTTATTGACATGATAAGTGGTGCAAGGATTGCCTGTCCAGCACACACAGGAACAGAAGCAATGATCACCATGATGAGTGCTGATTTCTAGGGAGTGGCAACAGCACATTCAGAAAATGGAAATGTGCTTGAGAAGTGTAACTCCAATAGAATAGACTGAAACAAAAAATTGCCTTGTGTTTCTTGCCCTGCCTCCTCTGCATTTCTTGGATTCATCTACTGTAATTTTTATTGAAATGCTAATAATGTTACCTAAAGCAGTTTTCAACACTACAGAGTGGCATTAGCACCCAGTGCTGAGCCAGTGCAGCAAAGCCAATATCCAGTGGAGCATTTCTTATAACGTGAGGTTAGAACATTGCAGATTGCATGTGCCAGGAAATTTTTGCAAAATCTTCCCGTKGTTGGTGCCACGAGTTCCTGTATTTCTTGGAGCAACAGAAATCCATATGTCCAGAAGTACAGAGGCAAAAGAAGCCAGGGGTTTGCACCTCCAGGCCAAAAACTGTCAATTCAAATAGTCAGAATTGTGCCAGCACTGCTTTTCTCCTCCTTCTCATATGTGGAAGTGAACAGGTAATAGTGGAAAAAAAAGGGGAGGGATGAATTGATTTAATGTAAAATAAGCTCTGTGTATTCAGCTCTATGAAGTATTCTCATGATATTGCCCAATTAATTGATTTATTCCTAATGTTTCTGCTCAGTGTTGAGTTGGTCTTCATTTAAGTATGTCTTTAATGATAAAGATCTGTCTGTATTTAAAAATCTGCAGTTACTGATTTTTTTTTCCCATAGAATAGTCTGAAAGTGCCTATTCTTTTGGGGTGCTCACTTTGGAAACTGTGAACTTGATTAGAAAGACATAAATATTGAATTGCTTTTTTGTCATTATGGTGCAGGCAAATATTTGGTATAGATTTATGTTCAATTTTAGCAAGACATTTTCAAATTGGAGCACACAAAAAGCATAAGAAATTGCAGAATTAAATCTGATGTCACTGTATGTGCTGTTTCATTGGCTTGTGCAGAATTCCAAATTTTTCTGYCTTTAACAGGGACCACAGATCGAAAGCATGAAATCAAAAAGATTCCACCTGAAAGGCCAGAATGTCTTCCTAATCGAACAGAAGARAAAGGTATGAAATGTCCTTTCCTGCTGCTCTCTGCAGAAAAACCAGGGAAATAGAGCCAATGCACATCCTCATGCCCTCTTTCCATTAAGGGTTTTGTTTGGATCTTTGTTTTCCACTCTGATGACTGTTGATGCCTGATGATTTTTGCTTTTCCTTTTTACGCTTTCTGTACCCTCTGTGCATYCCCTGCACCYCTTAGCCCMCAYRTTTGTAATTCCTGATATTCCAGCTCAGTTTAGGAGTTCTGCTGGGCAGAGAGACCAAACATCCTGAGGAAGGGCTCAGTGTGCCCTGTG
>NW_026624281.1:99182-106638 GCF_030028575.1 Malurus melanocephalus
TGGATACATAAAATGCTGAATAAAGCCCAGTGCTCTGTAAAACACAGGTGCTCAAGGGAGTAAAATACCCCAGATTATCATGTACTCTCTTCTTAACATCTGTCTGCTTTGGTTCTCCAGTTGAAAGCAGGGTTGGTGGTTTTCCTGCATCACAAAGGGATTTTTTGTGGAAATATAGTCATTAATGCTTAGGRGTCACCCCATTATCATATCACCAAAGTCACAGGCAATGAAGAAATGAAAAAATTCTTCAGAGCTGTGTTTGAACATTACAAGAAATGGGGTGCAGCACCACACAGAGCAAGGACAAGCAAATTAAACCTTTCATGGTTTCATTGTGTTGGTTGTGCACTGTGAATAGTCTCAGGAAAATATTTACACCAATCTGCTAATTGCAGATGTGTTTAAGTGGACTATTAGATTGCACAGACAAATTTTTTTTATGGGTTTTCTTAATTTGTAAGTATTTGGATTTGCAGCCTTTTAAAAGACACATGACTAAATGTATAATACACAGCTATAATTTAATGTCAGAACCTTCAGGCTTTGCACCAAGCTTTGTTTTTGGAATGAACAGAAACAAATCTTAGTGATCTGACAGGTGTTTTAGCAGTTTCCTCTGCATGTGTTKACTTTTGGTTATTGTGATTATCTTAGCAGGAAAACCCTTGGCTTTCCATTTTTGGATTTACAAAGCCAGCTKCTAAAACAGCAGAGGAAGTTTAAATGGGTTACTCTCCTGGGCTATAAATATCTGTTATTTCTGTAAACATTGAAAAGAGGGTGTAGGAGTCACRGGAAAGGGTCTGTGCCTGTGAACAATAACTGGAGTATTCCAAACCTCATGTGCTTTGTGTTTCTGGGGATTTATTTAATGATCCACTCAGACTGAAGCCTAAAACCATTAAACAATTCCCYGTAACATTCCCAACACCTCTTCCATGTATAGAGAGTGTAACATTCATGGCAAGTGGAGTATTGTCAGAGTAGGATGCAGAGAGCAGAACTTTAGTCCCTTTGAGAGTTTTGTCCTTTCTTTAAGAAAAATCAGCCCTTCCCTGGTGTTGCAAACATGCTTTCATGTTTGTTTTGTATTAAGAATTTAAAGCAAATTATTTAGAAGGGTTATTCATGTGTGTTGTACTTTACACAGKCACAGGGAATTTATGTTTGGGATTGGATATGAACATTGTGGCACTCCCTAGCTATGCATAATGGATTCTGCAAATTGTCTAGTTTTTCATTGGCAAGCTGAAAAATTCTGTGCTTAAAAACCTAAATAATAGGTCTGATTTTTCTGAGGGGATTACATTCTGCTAGACATTGATAATTTTTTTCTTGCATGAATGATTTAGGACAGAAGTGGAAAGGAAATAAGCTTTTTCTTTGTATACAGTCTATCTACAGTTGAAGATTCCTTCTTTAATTGTGAGTGCAAATGAATTCCACTTAATAACACCCATGTTCTTTTTTTTTCTGGAAATGATTGATTTAAAGAAAGATCAGAGCAAAAACAGTTAGATTTGCAGAAGCCTTCAGTTCCTGCCATACCTCCGAAAAAGCCTCGGCCACCCAAAGCCAACGCTGTGAGCAGACCTGGGACTTTGCCCCCCAGACGACCAGAAAGACCAGTTGTGCCTGTGACCCATTCAAGGTATGGCTTTTCTTTTGTCCASTGATTAGTGGGAAAAGCACACGTTTAAAGAATTTAGGTTTTATGGTTGATGTCGAAATTTATTTTACTGTAAACTGTATTTAAAGGACAGCAAGAAAAAAAGAATACCTATAGTCATCTGGCTGGATCATAATTATCTTCTCCATAATACCAGTCTTAGATTGTTCATTACTAGTTCAGAACTATCACTAGTTCASTGATAAACACACTGTTACCTTCATCAATAAATTACTGGGATGTTCTTGGCTTGGGCACCAAATCAGTGCAAAAGCTTGGATGGTGCTGAGGAATAGCATCAGACAATGCACATTTCAAATACTGTCAGACTGGCTTCACTCTGCTTTCTTTGATCATTTTAGATCCAATTTTAGCAAAATAGATGTGTCTTSATAGAATGTTCTTTTAGCTCCTGTYGAGTATTTATGCTCTAATGTTGGTTGTCACTCTACAGATATTTGATGTTTTTTATCAAAGGTGTAACAGCCTTTGAGGAGCACTTGCCAACAAAACTCAGTTCTCATGTGCTGGAGCAGAGGCTGCAGAAATTAAGGTCTCACTGCAGTCCTAATCAAGTCTGGGTGGTTGTATTTTAGTCATCAGCATCTGAGTTGTGCACTATAGATTTCATTTATTCATAGTGAATAGAGTTAGATGAGAACCAAAATAAAAGCAGCACCTAAAATGGGCAAGCTTTGCATCTTGCAGAAATGCTAGAATATAGCCATGGAAATAATTTCACTATTGTACTGTTAGGGAAATTGGCTGCCATTGAACTACTGGAGTTCAAGTGTAGTTAATGGTGAATTAAATACCAGAATGGAGTGTAGGTTAGAGTGAAATGCTAGACATTGATTTCTCTCATTCCTCCACATATGGTTAAATAAACAAATGTTGTCAGTGCCAAATCTGAGGCAAATTAAAAGAAGAAAAGGGACCTGCCTTGTGCTCCCAGTTTCATTTGACTGAAATGAAATCTCTGAGAATTTACCCTTCTATCCAGGAGCTACTGCCACAGCTTCTTTTGGACTTGGCTTTGAACACACTTGCCCAGTTTCCAAAATACAGTGCACACTGCTGATCACTTGGGCACACTTGGAAATCCAAGGATTTGCTACAGCAGCAATTTTCAGATTTAGCTAAATGATGTCTTGGAAAGATCAATACATAGCCCATGTTCAGTTCACTGTGAGGCATGCAATGGAGCAGCTATWCCTTTGTTCTATCCTTTGCTTGAAATATTTCAAACACACTATAAATTTTTAGCATTTATAATTTTGGAAGGGTATTTGTTGCTCTTTTGGGTTGTTTTTTGTTTGTTTTTTTTTTTAGTACAAAATTGTATGAAGTAACCATGTATTTTTTAAGATAYTTTGATTTTTATGTTATGAAAGGGAAAACACACGTCTAAACAGTAATCTTGTTATGTTCTTAATTGTTCAAACTTTGCTGTGTCTAACACAGAAAAAATGGAAAAGACTTTCAATTGCTTGGATAATTAAGAAACTTCAAATGGAAGCAGTCACTTCAATARAGGTGTTTTGGTTTTAAATCCTTTCAGTTTAATAAGGTAGGAATTGTTTTAAGACCTGGTGGTATCCATTTCCAAATCTGAAAAACTTTCATTTCCAAATCTGAAAGCAATTAGAATAAAAATGGAACAGCAGAACTTTTGCTGACTGCTGTGATTTAATCTTGGTGGGCAGCTGAGCCCCACACAGCCACTCACTGTAGGATGAGGGTGAGAATAAGGAGGGCAAAGTGAAAAAAACTGTGGGCTGTGATAAAGACAATTTAACAGGAAAAGCAAATGATGGGCAAACAAAGCAAAGAAGTTGTTATTTCCCATGGCAGGCAGGTGTTCTGCCATCCCCAGGAAAGCCAGGCTTCATCAGGCAGCTTGGGAAGATAAATGCTGTGATTGCAAACATCAGCAGCTCCCTCCTCCCTGAGCTGTGTGCACTGAGCACAGCACYCTGTGATTTGGGACACCCTTGGGTCACTGGGGTCAGCTGTCCCAGCCCTGTCCCTCCTAACCCTCGTTCACCCCACTGCTTCACCCCTTTCACTGCTGGGTACAAGGAGCAGCAGAAAAGGCCTTGGCTCTGCTCAGTAATAGTGAAAACCCCTCTGTTATCTGTGCTGTGTTCAGCACAAATCCAAAATACAGCACCCTGTGATTTGGGACATCCCTTGGGTCACTGGGGTCAGCTGTCCCAGCTCTGTCCCTCCTAACCCTCGTTCACCCCACTGCTTCACCCCTTTCACTGCTGCAAGGGGGAGCAGAAAAGGCCTTGGCTCTGTGCAGGTACAGCTCAGTCATCATGAAAACACCCTCTGTTATCTGTGCTGTTTTCAGCACAAATCCAAAACACAGCACCCTGTGGGGTGGGACACCCTTGGGTCACTGGGGTCAGCTGTCCCAGCTCTGTCCCTCCCAGTTCCTCCTTCACCCCACTGCTTCACCCCTTTCACTGCTGGCTGCAAGGAGGAGCAGAAAAGGCCTTGGCTCTGCTCAGTAATAGTGAAAACCCCTCTGTTATCTGTCCTGTGTTCAGCACAAATCCAAAACACAGCACCCTGCAAGCTGCTATGGAARAGTGAGCTCTATCCCAGCCAAAAGCAGTACCTGATCCTTAGAGGGAAATTGCTGTGGTTATAAAATCTGTCTGGTGAGAGTTCCATCTCAGCTGCTGAGGGGGCTGTTTTAAGTAGCTTGCACCTTTTGCCTCTCACACATCTCACTGACTTTTTCTACTG
Source organism: Malurus melanocephalus (assembly GCF_030028575.1). NCBI lineage: Eukaryota > Metazoa > Chordata > Aves > Passeriformes > Maluridae > Malurus > Malurus melanocephalus. Next base: position 103,615 of record NW_026624281.1, read on the forward strand.
ATGATTGTTTTTCCATTTAAATATAATCCTCCTTCGCTGAAGGCAGAGTAGGGCTTCAATGACAACAGGATAGATAATAACCATGTGGGACAGTGCATAGGTGTCAGTTTGTTCCAAAGGCTTCCCAGTTTACATGCCATGATTATCCAATTTACAGATAAACCAGTTCTCTGGAGTAGGCAAGCCATAAACACCTACAGAAGGTGCATCTTTACAAACAGTTTGAACCAGTCCATGTCCATGCAGGGTTCCTTGTCCTGGCACCCCATTCCTGATGTTTAACACCAGCATTTGTGCAGCCATAGGGGTCAGGGAGCTGCTCCAGATGAATTTATTAATTAATCAGTTTGCAGTGGGGTTTCTMTTAGTGTGGGGTTTCTCTCAGACTCATCATCTGCCTGGTCAAGCTGACAGATCTGCATGGGCATGAGCAGAGAGGGACACAGTGAATGAGAATGGAGAGCTCCACTCCTTTCCCAGCAGTGAATGCAGAGTGTTTTAATAAACCTGTTGATTTTCTGACAACAGGGTTGTTTTTTGTTGGKTTTTTTTTTTTGTGAGGCTGTTGCCATATATCTTTTGTAGGCAAATGGTAAATGTTGTCACTTTGAGCCCTAAATGATGCTATTCTAAGAATCTCTCCAAAACCATMCTCACACATTTCCTAGAGTGCTTCMAGCTCRTGYCATGCTCTCASAWKGCTCAGATTGGAAATGTATTTGTGCAAAACAGAATGTGAAGTCAGATTCTCATTGCCCTGTCAGCCAAGAAATTGTGTTGCTTCTTATAGGTGTACAAATATTTAAGCAGTTTAAGAAAAGGTTAGAGACTAAAAGATAAGAAAGCTAATTGTGTTCAGGTAGATGATTTGGAAAATACCTTCATTTATCATCTTGCCAATTAATACATTTTTCTATGCATGTGTTAAATTTCTTCTGTGTGCTTCCTGGTGCACACTGCCTGCCATATTGAGAGCTGTTCAGGACTTGTTTGTTTTTAATCTGATTGTCTATTCTTTTGTTCACAGAATGCTTTTCACCCTATCACAGGATTTAATGGGCTATATATTCATTTAATCTATGACATGATCTGGGTTTTAATAAAAATTTTCACCTCTTTGTCACAGCCTTCCTGAAGTTTGAAATTGGGTTTTCAGCACTTTGTGTTTTGCTCATCAGCTGTTGCCATGAGTTGAGGTTCAGCCTATGRCATCAAAAGCAGAGACCAAGGAAAAAACCAACAAGATTTGGGAGTTCACTCTGTATTTTCCTGTCAACAGCTAATTATTGCACTGTATAGTGCCTGGGTTGTTTCAGGGGCAGAGCTATACTTTTTTATCCCTAAATTACCTACCTTATGTTCATAATTTTTGCAGTGCTACGGGGTGTTTCATTGTTGAAAAACTATTTGTTAGGTGACCTGATAATGATGGCAAGTACAATGCATTGCATTAACTGATCACAGTAAAAACCAAAGATTTGAGTAACCTTAGCAATACTGCATTACTTGCCTACCACTGGCATTAAAAAATTGTTTAAACAGGTAGATTGTTTTAGTAAACTCAAGTACTTTGGGATAGAATGTTCTCCAAAGAAGRAGTAATTTTGTTGCTTTTGGTTGATCTCCTGTTTGATTTTTAAATAACTCCTCTGTATAAAGTAAAGGCTTCTGACACTTGCCTATTGCAAAGCCATTTCTGACAAATTAKGTTATCTTGGAAACAATATTCATAGTCTAATCTCGTAAGAAAAGTGCAAAAAAAAGTGATGGAGCAGCTGCATTTATGAGTAAATACTCAAAAATTCTTGAAACTCAGTGTCCCTTTCTGCAGTATTTCAGGTCCACTGCTGTACTTTGTGGAAAAATTCGAAAGATGTTGTAGAGTGTCCCCTTGCCCTTTGTGTTGAGATGCTGTGAACATCTGAAGAATTATTTGGGACACTACAGTGTCTAAAATAGGATTTTTTGACAGGTGCTAAGGAGAAATGGGATCAGGTTAATCCATRCACCATGTCCACTTAGCAGAGATTGCTCTCGCTGACATTGCTGTCACTGCTGCTGTGCAGGAAGAATACTTTGCTCTCTCATTCTTAATCCAAAGTTAGCTATCCATTTAGTGTAACCCCCACAAATTAAAACATCTCCTCTTCTTGATCCAAATGCAGGAGTGATAGTCCAAAAGTGGAATTAGTGGGCAGTGCAGGATCCAGCACTCTTGAGAAAGACTCCTCTGAAAGAAGCAATGACATCGGTAAGTTCTGCTGCTTTCTACACTTTGCCTAAGAAATTTATGCTGTAAATYTCTGCTTTTTAGTGACTTTATTATGATTTGAGATTGAAAATTTGGCAATGAATGTGAGTGCTTTTRTAGCAGTTTTTAACTGCAATATTAAAGGGTAATTTCTGCTTTACTTAAAATTGTTTTGTTGGGGTTTTCAGTTAAAAAAAATATCAAAAGCAARTATGGAATAGTGAGTTATTTTGAGTAGGAAGGCTCTTAGTTATTTTGAATCAAAATGCTCTTGTTATTTTTGTTTAAAAGTCCAAACAAGTGAGAAGGCCAATGATAATAAGRCATAATTGTTTACCCGGTGTAATGTTAGTGCTGCCATGGTTTTAATACTGCAAAAGATTGTGCCTTTGGTGCAGTTTGTAATCTTTACACTTTCCAATACAAAGGAATGGAAACCCAATTCATGTCAATTTGACTAAATTTTAATGCATACACCAATTAAAAGCAGCCTCAATTTCTGTTGTAAACAACTCTTATTCCTGTCCCACGAACCATTTAATGCAGAAGTCACCTGGACAGGAGCAATAAGAGTTGATTTTTGTGTCTGTTGTCACCTCCCTCCTGGTGGAGCAGTGCTGTTTGCTGGGGTGGCTGTGCAGTGTGTCCGTGGGACTGGGGGGACACTGACAGTGCTGTCATTGCTGTCCTGGGCAGTGGCACCAGAGCCATCTCCTGCCACCTCTGCCCAGTGCCCCTGGCAGCTGCTGCTGCCACTCTGCAGTCACTGCTGT
>NW_026624282.1:0-1054 GCF_030028575.1 Malurus melanocephalus
AGCAGCATCCTGGGAGAATCTCCTGAGGGCTGGGTGGGATGAGCTGACCTGTGCCAGGACTGCCTGGTGGAGTCACAGCTCTCGGATAGCTCTGTCCAGAGTGGGATTTTTGGGGTGTCTGTGCAGGGCCAAGGGTTGGACTGGAGGATCTCTGTGGGTCTTTCCCAGCTCAGGTGTGCCCTGTAATGCTCTAGTGGGAGCCAGCCCAATGTCCCAGCAGTGGGATGTGTTCCTGCTCTTGGCACAGTCGGCAGCATTTCCAGATTCAGCGGCTTTTGTTTGGGGGCACCCATGTGGAAATGAACAAAAAAAGCAAAGAAATTCTCAAAACCAGCTCTGCAAGAAGTTTGGGCTGTGCAGAGAGGACTGGGAGGGGACTGGAGGGTGGCTGGAACGGGTTTTAGCTCGTTCCCTGCCCCAGTCAGGCCTGGAGGTCAGAGCAGCAGTGCCTGGACACCGAGGCCTCGTAAACCCCGAGGCTCTTCCCTTGTGCAAGCTCCCTTGATGTCTGAAATGAGTGATTCTGCCAGGATTCTGTGCCCTTTCCATGCCGTCTCCATGCCCTGTCCATGCCAAAAGCCTCCCTTGGACTCCAGACCCTGGGAACTGGAGTTGGGGGTTCTCAGCTCACCTTGACAATGCTGAGGGCTTTGAGCTTCTCCTTCTCTTGACACTTCACCCTCTGTACATTGGGAATGAGCTCTGGCTGGAGCAGCTGCTCTGGGATTGGGCAGGGGGTGATGATGATGGGGGTGATGGTGATGGGGTGATAGTGATGGGGTGATGGGGACAATGGGGTGATGGTGATGGGATGATGGTGCAGGGGGTGATGGGGCAATGGTGCAGGAGGTGATGTTGATGGGTTGATGGTGATGGGGTGATGGTGATGGGGTGATGGGGTGATGTTGATGGGGCTGATGGAGTGATGGCGATGGGGTGAAGGAGTGATGGGGTGATGGTGATGGGGTGATGGGGTGATGGTGATGGGAAGATGGTGATGGGGTGATGGTGATGGGATGATGATGATGGTGATGGAGGTGATGGTGATGGGGTG
>NW_026624282.1:3792-5251 GCF_030028575.1 Malurus melanocephalus
TGGCTACTGTTGAGAAAAGGAGATTTGAATGTAGAATTGATAACACAGGTGGCTGGAAATTATAAGCATTACTAATACTGTAGCTTTTGCAAACTCACCAATTATGTTCTGATTACTAATTAAACARCTGTSTCTTRACCARTGTMTRTTTGACACAAATGTATACTCTGGTTGCTAAAGTGGATAAAAGAGGCTTGTCCCACATTAAAGTCCTTCTTTCTTTCTGTTTTTTTCACCCGCTTTTTGTGTGTTTTTGTATCTATTCTTTTTTGTCGCTGTTTGGCCAGCAGCGACAATTTCTGAAAATATGTTCCCCTCTCCAATCTATTTCTCAACTGGTAGCTCTTCCAATCATCATATGAGGTCGTTGTTCGTTTGCACTACCACAGAATACACTGAGTGATCACACATGTACAGAGGATGATCAGTTCAAAAAATTAAACTCCCATAAATAGTTGTTTTAGCTAATTAAAATTTAGAAGCCAGGATTTGTTAAGCACTTTTGCATGTTGCTAGATTGTCTTTGGCTATTTGTCCTGATTGATCTACATAAGTACAGCAACTGGTATTCATTGGTGTGCAAACTCCTCTCATTTGTGCTGTAATCATATTTTATATGACTATAAAAATAGTCATGCCATTGTTTTGAGAGGACAAGCAAAGACATATTGGACCAGACCCATGGTAGGGGGACTATCTTAGTCTAATTGTTGGTGCTGTCGAAATAGCCAAGATTAGGCCTTGCAAATTTTATGTCTATATAAGTAACAGATTGATTAACAAGTGTTAATTGAAAAGGAGGTGTTCCCACGGGGGAGCCTGGTTTCCCACACCCATGGCTTATGTCAAAGTGACAAGGTATTTATGAGGCCTATGACTGAAAACTTTCTATAAACTTTTTTATATATTATAGAATTCAATACAGAATTCAATATAGAATGTAATGTTCATACATGTAATATATGTATATGAATGTAATATTCATTCAAGATAGAATGTAATAGCTTTTTACACATTATTAATATACAATGGTTTGGTTGTGTTTTGGGGCTCTCTGGCTGCAACTCTTCTTTTCACATTTTCCTCCTCGGAAAATGTGCCTCCTTGGATGAGCCAACTGACACAGTCGTGGTGGGGGGAGATTTGGGGCAAGAATCTGAGAAAAGGGTCTGCAGGGGTTTGATCCCAGAGGAGAAAGGGGCAGTGGGTGAAGCTGCAGCTTCTCCAGTGCGGCAGGGAAATAGCAACAACTGAGGCACGGACTCCACGTTGGCATGCAAAGACGTTTATTGTGCAGCGTAAATTCCTTATATATCATAAATCAGCCTGGAAGTAATTCTACGCCACAGCACACCCCAATCAATTATCTTGCCTCAGAATATTGCCTTTTATGGTATTAGGTAAACAATACCTTTTATTAGCTGTGTTCTTTTACTCTCACACAAACTGGTGGTTACAA
>NW_026624282.1:9914-16196 GCF_030028575.1 Malurus melanocephalus
AACACTACCTGCTATTCTCCCTAAAACCCTTGGAAAAATGTTGGATTTGGTTAAAAGAGCTCTGAGCACAACAAACTCCTCCTCTGCACAGACCTGGGTGGGGTTTGCTCCTCACACCTGCAAGAGGAGAATAAAACATCACTTTGTTCCTCATTATTCAGTTCAATAATTCATCATTATTCATCATTTTGTTGCTCATTATTCAGAGCAYGGTGGATCCTTGGGATTGTCCTGGGCAGGGCCAGGAGTGGGATCTGCTGATCTTTTGGGACATTCCATGATTAAACAGGAACATGAACCCAAYCCTGCTCTTCCACCTCCAAACACCCAACCCCAGCAGCTGCTGATGGAAGTCACCCACGAGCAGATCCTGATCCTTTTGCCATCCCAAAACCAGCTGAGATCAGCTCCCTGCAGTGACACCTCTCATCATTCACAGGAGTGTATTCCATGGGGAATCGCTGCCAGGAGAACCAGACGTGGGTGTTCCTTTCAGCTGGAATTGTTGGGCAAATCTCCGGGAGTTTGGGCTGGACCTGCATTTATTTTCCAGTGAAGGAGGCGTGTTCAGAGTGACAAAAATGCAGGAAAGGCCGGTAAATCTTTCCTGGGAAATGAAATAGATGATTTTCAGTCCCGTCCTTGCGGCTATATCAGCAGGGCTCCGTGCCATGGGTGGGAACACTCGTAACGCCTTTGCCTGCAGTGGGATAAGGCTTAACCCCAGAAATCTCTCTTCTAAAGGTGCTTTTATGGGATTTTCTTGGCATTCCCATGGCCTGGGAACATGTTCTGCTCCATGGAGGAGAAGTCCCTGCACGCAACCCCGAAAGCCACTCGATGTTTTAGGGTGAAGCTGTTATCCATGGACACTGAGCTGTCTGAGATCTGGGAATGCACCTGGGACAGCTCCTGAAAGTCAAATTCATTTTCTGTCCCAAGCCAAGGTGGGGAACAGGGTCAGGGAGCAGTTGCAGCACCGAGCAGCTCTCTGGCCCTTTGAGCCTCTGGACACCAGGAAAACGGGGGAATAGCAGATGGGAAATTTGGGATGCTCCCACTGCTTTGTAGAGGCTCTCAGGAAGCTTGTAGAAAATTTGGGATGCTCTCACTGCTTTGTAGCGGCTCTCCTCTGTCAGGGCGTCCACCTTGGTCTCCAGATCCACCTTGTTCACATAAGCAGTGTCCACATCCTGGAATGGTGACAGCAGGGGTTGGCCCAGATCTTCTCTGGTCCTTGGTGAAGGCTTTGTATCTAACACAAACCTTTGGAGTTTCAGACTAAATTAAGARCTGAAATTTCTTGTTAAACCAGAACTGGAGCATTTCTTGATCTCTGTGCCTTTAAACAGAGCCAAGAATGAAGTGGTTTCTCCCCTCCACCTTTTTTTGGGAGGGGAGGAGGGAGGATGTCCATGGACCCAAACAGTGTCTGACGTGTCACACCACTGAGTTTCCCTTTCTTTGCCAGGGCATTGAACTTCACCCCTTCAACAAGACCACCTCCATCACTCCAACGGGACTGCAGCCACCACCCTGCCCAACTGGGGGTCAGTTGTGTTCTGCCTTTGTCAGTTTAAGCTGTTGTTTCTGTATTATCGCCTTTATTTTAATTTTTCTTATTAAATTGTAATTCTGACTTAGATTCTCTTGCAACATATTTGTGTGGGGGTAATTACCTCGCTGGTTTGTTTCTCAAATTACCACACGCAGGCTCCAGGTTATTCTGCACCATCTTCTGCTCCTTCAAGAGGCTCCATTTGGTCTCCAAAACTTTGTTTTGTTGCTCCAGGAACCAGACCTTAAACCCCTCAGAACCATATAACTAATTCAAGGTCCTCAACTCAAAACTTGCCTTGCTTTTCACGAAATGGAGCTTTAATATTTTCTGTGATTTAAAGCAGGATTTGATGGGCATGTCACTAAAAGATCATTGGTAGGAAGATTTGGGAGCCGGGAGAAAGACTCAACTGCAAGGAAACCTGGAGAAGTAATTTGTTCTTCGTCCAGGCTGTCAAAAAAATCTGTATGGAGAGTCTGGATATGGAACAAAATCCAGAAAAATATACTTAACCCTGCAGTAAGGATTTAGAATTAAATTTCTAGCATTGAGAACTCTGTGACCCCATCTCCAGGCAACGCCAGAGCTGGAAGAGCAGAACGTGCCTCTCCTTATTGATGAAGGAGGCAAATTTGTTGTTGAGGGATTTGATCTGGAAAGGACAAGGTGAGGTGGGAGAGCGGCAGGAACCTTTGTGAGCTGGGATCAGGAGTTCCCTCAGCCTTTTATGCTTCTGGAGAGCTGGGCTTGACCCCAGCTCTGGGGAGTGAGCTCACGGGTTTGGAATCTGGCACCCCACCCGCCCCAATGCCACAGGCTGGCAGCCACAGCTCGTAAAATATCCTAACCTGTCTTTTCTGAGCTGCTTTTCAAAGAGGAGATTACTGGTGGGGCAAAAGAAATCCGTTTCCATCCAGAAGCTGCCTCTGGGCTTGGTTTTAGCTTGGTTGAAGTGGTTCCTGTTTAGTTTAAAGCTGATGGGGATGAAGTTGCTGCAAGAGGGAATGCAGAGATGGGGGAAATACCAGTCTGATGAGCTTTGCTAAAGAAAAAAAAACTAACTTTGCCCCAGATTACCAGCCATTGTGGGCTAGTGAAAATCTGTGCTGATCCAGGCAATAAATTCAAGATCCCAGGTCAAGAAGTGACCGGCAGGGGAAAGCCCGGGTTTTCATTCCTCATCGAGAGCTTAATCCAGGTCTTTGTGTTCTGAGGTCCCAGTCCCAGGTCTGATGTTTGGATTAATATTGATAGGTGTGATCTTAACAATCATTGATCCATGAATTGAAATCAATCCATTGATCTGCAGACCAGACCTGCCTTGGTCTGCTCTCCTAAGCTTTGTAGAATTTCACAGGCACTGAGGTGCTGCTGGTAAAGGTGGGGATTTGGGAAGCACCAGCGCCTTTCTGGGAGCCCGAGGGCTTTGAGTAAAAATGCTGAATGATGAGAATTCCAAAAATCCAGAGTGCCCTGAGAGAAAACAGCCTGAGTTTTTAAAGTCCTGCTCATCAGAAGAGTCACAGGATGGAAGGAACCCACAGGGACCATCGAGTCCAACCCCWGGCCCTGCTCAGATTCCCCAAAATCCCACCCAAGAGCGCTGTCCAAATGCTTCTGGAGCTCTGGCAGCCTCGGGGCTGTGCCCATTCCCTGGGGAGCCTGGGCAGTGCCCAGCTCCAGCTGTGTCCTGGGTCCTGTCCCTGTCACAGAAAAACTGAAAGGCCAGTTTTTAATAATGACACRGACATGGTTAAGGGGATAAAAAGGGTTTTTATCTCATGTATCTGTTGAATCCCATTTTGATGCACCTTCCAGGCTGCATTCAACAATRCACTCATGTCATATGTCCCATCCATTTTTTGCGACTTTCTCCTTATGTCCTTTGCAGATTTGCAGATGTCTATAAACAGAAAGGCCAAGTGGGACTGCTGTGCAGGGGATTCAAAATCCAGATTTGTGTATTTCTGTGCAGCTTCCTTGAGCCTATTCGGGTAGTCTGTAGGGGACTCATTTACATCTTGCCTAATTTCATATAATTTGGAGCAATTCACTGTTTTAAGAATAGCACATTTCAACCCAAGGACCCCCCATTTTTGATATCGTTTTAATTTGGCCATCTGATCTGACACATTGTGGTCCCACCCCGGATCTGATAAAGGGGAAATGTCATTTACAGGTCCTTGAAGGGTTCCAGCTGTAATTTGGGTCTCTATAGCAGCTATTGCAGCCTTGGTGRCCATTCCCTTTTCTGTGCTATCCAGTAATTCATCTAGCATTACATTCAGATCACCCCAGTCTGGATTTTGTGCCTTTATATCTGTTTCAAAATAGCCACTCTTTCTGGATTTATATCCTTCCATGACTCATCCCATAAAATCTTGAAAGATCACAGAGGTTTGGGCATGACCACCATGGCATAAAAGGGTGAGATGTTGTGATGTGGGAATTGAGATAGAAGGATTTCCTCTAGYGCCATGTAGGAAGGGCAGATATCTTCCCATCCTCTTGGAAATGGAACATCCAAGGGKTCTGTTCCTGTTGGATTTGAGGTCYATGGAGCTGGAGAGGAAGGASATGTCTCAATTTGTGTGTGACTGTTTTATCTACAAAGCAGCAAAACCCCAAGGCTTGATAAAAGAATTGGAATTAAAGATTGGATGCGACAGAATTAATTCCACGTGCCTTTTATTAGACAAACACTGGGAAATGAGGAATGTCGAGGGTGAAAGAACAAAAGGGAGCACAGCAGGTTTTTATAAATAGTGACAGATAGATTTGATTTCCAAATCTTTTGAAGGAGCCGGGTGAGTCAGTTCCTCAGTAGCATCTCTTGCTGGAAGAGCTGGTGGARATGGACTGGAAGCTGGAGCTGCTCCCTCCAACCATGCAGGAGCCGTGTCCACTCCCGGAGCTGGAGTTTGCTCCCATCCCAGCACAGACCCCACCTCCAGCTCTGCTGCTGAAGCTCAGGCAGTTCCCAYTTCCATATCCTGCTCCTGAAGTGGTTCTGGTCACAGCTGCCRGGGGAAAACACCCTCATGAGAATCATCCACAGGCAGTGGATGAGTGGGATGGGCTCTGAGAAGGGATGAGAGATAAATCTAGAAAGTGCCTAGAAAACTCTTTTTAAAAGTTACTTACAGATGTTCACTGTGCCGGCACCTTCCCCCGAGAGCCTGTCAGGGAGCAAAAGAGAACCAGTGAGAATTGAAGGGAAACCCGTGAGCAGGACCAAAAATATTCTCCTTGGAATATTTTTGGGAGGTGGAAAGTTTGTGTGAAAGGCTGCTCTTCACAGGCACTCACTTGTCCTGAAACAGCTTTCAGGTCTGAATGGGGGTCTAAACCTGACCAGGGYTTACASRTTCACTGCACCTCTGAAATTTGGGRTTTCAAATCCCACCCACCTGCTCTCCTCGCCCTCCAGCAGCTTCCTGTAGGTCGCRATCTCGATGTCCAGGGCCAGCTTGACGTTCATGAGCTCCTGGTACTCGCGGAGCTGCTGGGCCAGGTCAGTCTTGGCTTTCTGCAGGGCSWYCTCCAGYTCKKYCAGCTTGGCCCTGGCGTCCTTGAGGGTCATYTCCCCGCGCTGCTCCGCGTCGGCGATGGCCGTCTGCAGCCCGGCCACCTGCAGGGAAAAATCTGAGTTTTCAATCCTTACCAAGAACATAATCCAGCTGTGTGTGTCCTGAGGTCCTGATCGCAGGTCTGGTGTTTGGGTTAACATCAATAGCTGTGGTCTTGGCTATCACTGATCCATGAATTGAATTAAATCCATTGAACTGATCCATGTTCATGGGTAGCAAGGTTGGGAAGGGCTTGGAACACAAAGCCCGTGAGGAACGGCTGAGGGAGCTGGGGGTGTTCAGCCTGGAGAAAAGGGGACTSTGAGGTGACCTTATTGCTCTCTATAACTCCTTGCATGGTGGCTGTGGGCAGGAGGGGTCGGCCTCTTTCTCCAGACAGCAGCTGGCAGAATGAGAGGACTTGAGCTGCACCAAGGGAAATGGAGGTTGGATATCAGGAAAAAGTTTTTTATGGAAAGAGTGATAAAGCACTGGAATGATCTGCCTGGGGAGGTGGTGCAGTCACCATCCCTGGAGATGTTTGAAGAGAGATTGGATATGGTGCTTGGTGATGTGGGTGAGTCGAGGTGTCAGGGCAGGGGTTGGACTCAAAGGTCTTGAAGGTCTCCTCCAACCCTGGTGATTCTGTGATTCTGTAATTCTATGTTCTGAGCCAGCCCACAATCTGAATTTACCTCCACAACTCCCAGCATCTCCTTGGGGTCACTGAGTCACTCTTGGTGATGTCACTTGCCCTGATACAAATCCTGTCCTATCCATTCCTGATCCAGTAGAACTCCCTTGGATGAATTTATTTGAATTCCCAGCACAGCCCAGAAGGTCGGGTCACAGCAAGAGTCAATTTTGTTGCGTTGGGGCTGCCCTTTACCTGTTTTTTCACGCTGTCGATCTCGGAGCGGAGCCGCTGGACGTGGCGGTTGAGCTCCGAAATCTCCTGTTTGGTGTTCCGGAGATCGTCCCCGTGTCGGCCAGCCGTGGCCTGCAGCTCCTCGTACTGTCAGGGACAGGAACAACCAGTCAAGGGAAAATCAGCTGGATTCAGAGCCCAGCAGAGCATGGGTTTGGGGTTTTTGCGCCCCGAAATGTGTGTGTGTTCCCAATCCCAAATTAACTCTTCCAAATTTTATGGGG
>NW_026624282.1:17872-19558 GCF_030028575.1 Malurus melanocephalus
CTGCATCTATTGCCACCCACCCAGGCCCAGGCAGACCATGAACAAACTCACTTGCCCTTGAAGTCCTCAGCCAGGCTCTGCATCTTGCTCAGCTCCCCTTCCAGGTTCTCCCTGTCTGTCATTAAGCTGCTCAGGTGCCTCCTGAGGTTGTTCACATAGGTCTCGAAGATGGGCTCAAGGTCATTCCTCACAGTTTTGTTCCCCTGTTCTTGCAGAAGGGCCCACTTGGTCTCCAGRACCTTGTTCTGCTGTTCAAGGAACCGGACCTGGAGGGAGAAAAGTTCTTTAGGATGGTTTTCCTGGGGAAGCTGAGGGATATCCTGCGAGGATTCACTTGGTGGAAGGTGGGAGCCCTCAGCCCCTGGGGAACAGCTGACAATTCAAACATTCCTGCTCTCTTTCCCAACTCTGCTTCCTCACACCCAGCRCCACCACTTTGTCCCTGTTTTCTGATCTCACCTCAGCATTCCCGGGAAATGTTAAATGCTCTCAAATCTGGAAACACTTGGGATTTTTTTCCCAGGCTGCTGATGTTAGAACTGGCAGTACAGGAGCAGCAAAATTGGGGATGAAGATTGGATGAAGATTTTGTGCTTCCCCACCAAAGAAACACCACAGCAAAACCAAGAATCTATGGTCTCACCTTGTCGATGAAGGAGGCAAATTTATTGTTGAGGGTTTGAATCTGCTCCTTCTCCTCCTTGCGGATGCTCTGGATGTTGGGGTCGATCTCCAGGTTGAGCGGCTTCAGAAGGCTCTGGTTCACTGACACTTCATGGATGCCCCCGGCTGGGACAGCRGGGAACCCAGGGCCACCACCAAACCCAAAAGGACCGGCAACCGCCCCGCCAAACCCGCAGGAGATCCCAGTGCCAGCACCAAAACCTGCAGATCCGCAGAACCCTGAGCTTCTCCCGGCTACAGAAATCCTCTGGCACCCGCTGAGGCCATGGAGGCTCCTGCTCCCAAAGCCTCCAGTGACCCTKCCATGGCCAGTGGTGGCCACGCAGCTTCTGGGATGGGGCACAGGGCGTGGGCAGTGGCCGGAGATGCTGGGGATGAAGGCAGAGGCGGCGCTGAARGCAGCTCTGGTCTGGCTCTTCACRGTGCACTGGCGGGACATGGCAGCTKCCAGRGGTGATCCAAGGAGTGAGAAAAAGTGKCTGGAGGTGAATTTGTGCTCCCCCAGCCTGGGACTGGCCCTTTATACCCTCCTGAGGAAGGGAAYGGCTCCAGAGTGGGGCTCACCCCGCTGATTAACCGAGCCTGGCACACCCACGGTGAGTTCACCATGAGCACCCATGGAGATCTCAAAAAAAAGTGCAGGGGTTGCATTTTTTTTTGGTGTTGAAATATCTGAGAAAACCTCGATAGCGGCTGCTCAGCTGCTGTTTGCAGCCGCCCCTTTCCCACTTCCTCTTCCACGGCTGCAGGAGATGGTTCCTTGTTGGGCAAGTGTTTGCTCATCTCCATCCCMCAGGTGAATCAACCCCGGTTGTGTAAGGCTGATTGGGCTGATTTTGGGATGTTGGTTCCTGGTGCAGGGTCTGAGCTCTGAGGAGCCTCTGATYTGGAATTTTGGTTCTGAGAAAACTCCAGAGGGGCAGCAGCACCTCAGGCCATGACTGGTGGAAATTCTGGGCTCGTTCTTATGCCCAAATGAGAATTCTTTAAAGCAGGGCTGGT
>NW_026624282.1:20863-22069 GCF_030028575.1 Malurus melanocephalus
ATATTCCATCTCTGGTGTTTTCTGGGCTGGATGAAAGGTTTTGCTCTGTCTGTGCTGTTGTTGCCTTGAAAGGCCAGTTTTTAATAATGACACAGGCACGGTTAAGGGGATAAAAAGGGTTTTACCTCGGTGTTTGGGATCCCAGGTGCACAACTTGATGGCAGAATGCACCCCCGTGTACAGCACAGATACAAGTTTTATAGGTTTCAGGAATTAGCAAATCTATCTAGGATTCCCCAATAAGAAACTTCACAAATGCAGTGATGTCCCCCTATTCTAATGAATCCCCCCCTGGATGAGGCCAGAGCTCAGTTTACACAGGATGATCCAGAAAGAAGGTTTTACCCAAGGCTGGAGCTCGGGTTTAAGATAGCACAGGGCACAACTGACTCTTTCCTGAGGATGTTTGGTCTCTCTGCCCAGCAGAACTCCTAAACTAAGCTGGAATATCAGGCTTCAGGAATTACAAGCATGTGGGCTAACGGGTACAGGAGGATGCATAGAGGGTACAGAAAGCGTAAAAAGGAAAAGCAAAAATCATCAGGCATCACTGACCCAGGTGGCACCTTCTGTTGTCCCTGTCAGATGTGGGAGCCAGGGTTGTGTTGGTGTCACAGATGACAGAAACTCCCTCCTGGGCCTGGTTCTGATATTTCGCCATCTGCTCTCAGTCCAAATCAGGGTGATTTGGCACCATGGTTTGAGGGGGTGATGGTGGTGCTGGGCTGGCAGCTGGACTGGATCATCCTGGGTCTCTTCCAGCTCTGATTATAATGTGAATTGCGGACACTTTTGACAGAAAGAAAAGGTCTGAGAACATTGTTCATAAAATTCCCTCCATGCCCTTTCCCAGTGCCCATTTGAATTGCCCAGTGGATTTTGGTGGCTGGTGCTCCAAGACTGCCCCTAATGCCCCATGTATTGACCCCTCACAAAATGAGGGGCTGGAGATGGGGATGGAGCTGGGGAAGGGCTGGAACAGCAGGGAAGAGTCTGGAGAACTCCTGAGGGAGCTGGGAAAGGGGCTCAGCCTGGAGAAAAGGGGGATCAGGAGGGACCTTGTGGCTCTGCACAACTCCCTGACAGGAGGGGACAGCTGGAGGGGTCAGGATCTGCTCCCAGGGAACAACAGGAGCAGGGAAACGGCCTCAGGCTGGGCCAGGGAAGGGTCAGGGTGGACATCAGCAGGAATTTCCCCATGGAAAG
>NW_026624282.1:22494-34564 GCF_030028575.1 Malurus melanocephalus
AGGGTGGACATCAGCAGGAATTTCCCCATGGAAAGGGTGCTCAGGGATTGGCAGGGGCTGCCCAGGGAGGTTTGCAGTGCCCATCCCTGGAAGTGCCCAAGGAAGGCTTGGAGGTGGCACTCCGTGCTCTGGGTTGGTAACAAGGTGGGGATCGGGCACGGGTTGGATTCCATGACCCAGGAGGGCTTCTCCCACCTCAGGGATTCTGGGATTATCCAATTCCATATCCTTTTGGTCAGAGAGGGTGTGTTTGGGCAGCAGAAGGCAGGCCATTGGCTGACCCAGCCCGGGTTGCTGTTCTGAGGGAGGATTTGCTCCTTCCCTGGAGGTGGCTGGAAGGGGCAGTGGGGCAGGAATGGGACCCACAGCACATCCACAACCAACCCTGCGAGATTTCAGGAAGATTTCCTCAGGGAATCACATGCAGAGCTCAGAGCATCCTAGAAAATTACGGGAAACTGCTGGTCCTGAAGGAAACCCTGAGTCCAGTCTGTCATTCCAGCACTGCCAATTCCTTTCTGTTTCCCAAATTTGTGAGTATTTTCCTGAGAGGACCTCTCTTCTCATTCCCTGAACCCATTGAAATCTAGGAGTGAGGGCTGGGATGTTTTTTCTGGTCACATCTGTTCATTCAAGCAACCTTCCAGCAGTGAGATCTGTCACTGCAGGTGTTTCTCTGCTTTTACTTCTCCATTAATTTCACATCTGTTCATTCAAGTGACCTTCCAGCAGTGTGATCTGTCACTGCAGGTGTTTCTCTTCTTTTACTTCTCCATTAATTTCTCCCAATTAGTCAGAACCACATCTGAAATCCGTACGCCTCCTCTGGTTTTTCTTCCACCTTCTCAAAACAAGACTTTGTCTCTTACATTTTCTAAAAATGTGAAGAAATGCTGGATCTTGAAGACTTTTCAACGGTGAAATAAATCCCTTTTTTGGGGTGGTTTTATAGCTAGATTAGTGACATTTAATTCGGTGTAGGACCACATCTGGTCCATAATTCCTACTGGCCAGAGTGTGGAGCTGATCCTGCCCCTGTGTGGGGTCAGAGGAGAGGGAACATCAGCACCAGGACCCAAAATGAGCCCACCCAGGCAGAGCTTGGCACTGTGGGCACCGAGGTGTGGGTGAGAGCAGGATTTTGGGGTGGGTGAATTCACCCAAACAGGCCAGGGGGTTTCTCAGGCTCCCCTGGGAATTAATTCCCTCTTGTTGGAGGTTTGTTCAGGTACATCACACACCTGGCACTGGGATCCCACCCCCAAGGATCCAGGCTTTTGGATGGGCTGGGAGCCGCAGGTAAATGGAGCTCAGACCTTTTCCCCTGTGCCTGCCTCCTGCCTTGGCGTGTCCTGGCGTTTGGCTTCCAGGTGTTTTCCCTGCACGGTGGGGAGGGAATGTTGAAATCAACACCAAAGCTCCCTCTGAGGCTCTGCTGGGCCACGGTGTTCTGGTTGCTGACAGTGAAATTCAGCAAATCTGAGTGAGGAGCAAAAACCYGAGCCTTTAAATGGTCAGAGCCCGAGGAAAAGTTCTCGTTACCCRCGCTTGCATTTGCTCTTGCACCTCTTTAATTAAAAGGACCACAAAATAGAATAAATTACACGTGCATTTTTATTAGACAAACCCCAGAAAGTGAAGAGAGACAAACAGTCATGGGACACACTTTATATACAAAAATCCGGCCAAAAAAACTGCTGAGCTGGAGCAAGCGAGCTGCAAAATGTAACCCAGCGAGACTCAGGCTCCAGGGCTGAGCCCAACACGCCGTGTGTGAGACAACACAGCTGAGAGAGAGTTCCTAAGGTGGGGCTCCCGTGGGACAGGATTTGGGGTGCAGGTGGCCCTGGTGGTGCTGACCCCGCCACGCTCCAGTAGAGCACCAGTTACGGGTTTTTTCCTGGCGCGTGGCGGTGACCGGCAGGAGAATTTTAGCTCCTGTAACTTCTTCTGGTGGAGGAGCTGGAGACAAACTTCATGCTGGAGCTGCTGCCCGCTCCCAGGGTGGTGCTGCTCACCCCGGGAACGCTCCCACAGTTGAAGCTGTTCCCCAAATTGCAGATCCCCCCTCCCATGCTGAGGTTGCTCCCTCCTCCGTATCCCGTTCCCACCGTTGTTCTGGTGACGGCTGCRAGGATGAAAAAGAAAAGTTTCAGGATCTCTGGGCATTGGCTTCTTGGAGCAGAGACACAGAAATGTTTAAATAAGATAATTCTTATAATTTAGAGACTTACAGATATTCACTGGGACCCCATCTCCAGCCAGCCTGTGCAGGGATGGAACACAAGGGAAGAGGATTAGAAGTTTGTTGATATTGGGGAGGGGAACAATAGGATACATTTCCTAGAGGCCTTTGGGGAGAAAAATGAAATCATGGCATAATTCATGGATTTTTGTTATTTTGATTATGTGGGGGGCTCTCCCCACTCTGTGCCTCCTGTTTGGCATCCCAGAAATGCTGAGCTTGTCCAGAGCCAGTCCCAGGACTGGATTTCCGACCCACCTGCACTCCTCACCCTGTGGGTCTAAACCTGACCAGGGTCTGCAACTCCACTACACCTCTGAAATTTGCGATTTTAAATCCCACCCACCTGCACTCCTCGCCCTCCAGCAGCTTCCTGTAGGTCGCAATCTCGATGTCCAGGGCCAGCTTGACGTTCATGAGCTCCTGGTACTCGCGGAGCTGCCGGGCCAGGTCAGCCTTGGCTTGTTGCAGGGCGTCCTCCAGCTCGGCCAGYTTGGCCCTGGCATCCTTSAGGGTCAGTTCCCCGCGCTCCTCGGCATCAGCGATGGCTGCTTTCAGGTTTGCACACTGCAGAACACAAAGTGATGCTCAAAATCCCCACCCCAGACACCCCAGGGTGTCCTTCACCTCCCCTGCAATCACAAGGTTTTATCCCAGCTCCACAATTTTGGTGTCAATTTTCTTTTTGAGCAAAAAAGAGTCAAACTGAGCAGAGCTGCCAACATTTTCCTTCCTTCCCCTTGCAAGTTTGGGGGTAAATTGTTTAAAAGCGGGGTTTGCTGCCCTTTACCTGTTT
Source organism: Malurus melanocephalus (assembly GCF_030028575.1). NCBI lineage: Eukaryota > Metazoa > Chordata > Aves > Passeriformes > Maluridae > Malurus > Malurus melanocephalus. The sequence continues at coordinate 25,536 of NW_026624282.1, forward strand.
TTTCACGCTGTCGATCTCGGAGCGGAGCCKCTGGACGTGGCGGTTGAGCTCTGAGATCTCCTGCTTGGTGTTCCGGAGATCGTCCCCGTGCCGGCCRGCCGTGGCCTGCAGCTCCTCGTACTGTCACRGACAGGAACAACCAGTCAAGGGAAAATCCCCCATTTTTGGGGTTACCAGGAGCCTGAGAGCCACTCCTCAAGCCCAGACCAGCAGCTGGAGTGCTGCTGTGCACGATGGGATCTTTGGGAAGGTTTTCTTGGAACAGTTGGTTTTTTTATCTGTTCCAGACAAGATATGAAGATAAGAGCGTGGAAACCCCCGATCCTTCACCTTGGTTTGGTACCAGGACTCGGCTTCAGCACGGCTCCGGTTGGCGATGTCCTCGTACTGCGCCTTCACCTCCGAAATKATGCTGTCCAGGTCCAGGTTMCKGTTGTTGTCCATGGTCAGAACCACSGAGGTGTCCGAGATCTGGGTCTGCATCTGGGACAGCTCCTGCAAAGAGCACAGGGAATGAGGTAATTCCCTTGGGAGATGCCTTTTCACCCTTCCAGGCGAGCTGTAGACCTGGGAGAGGCTGCTACAGATYGTTATCTGAACAGCTCAGGTGTTGGTGCAACTCTACAGTGTGGAAGGATTTAACATCTCCTGAGGGAAAAAATTAGAGGCTCTCAGAGGGAGAGRAGCTCTTCACATGTTTTGGGGCTGGTTGTACTCACTGCTTCATAAAGAGCTCTCAGGAAATTGATTTCTTCAGTCAGCGCATCTGCCCTGGCTTGGAGTTCCACCTTGTTCATGTAGGAACCATCTACATCCTGSGGAATGAGAGATTTTTGGGTGATTTACACCCCTATCAGGAAATCAGGTAAATGTATTGTGATAACAATCAGGGGAAGAAGTCATAAAGAACCAGAGGGGCTGGAATTGGAGTGGTTGGGTTTGTGACCGAGTGGGGGATCAGAGCTCTGCAATGAGCCATCCCATGACACGCAGGAATTTGCTCTCACCTTCTTGAGCGTCACAAACTCGTTCTCTGCGATGGTCCTCCTGTTGATCTCATCTTCGTACCTAAAGGAGGGCGGCACAGAGGGCTTTTGTTCAGGCAGGTTACAGAGGGAGGTGATTTGAGCTTGCTGGAATGAATTTCCTTCAGAGCATTTTGCATACAATGCTTTTTTTACCTCAATGAGAAACCAGGAGCCRAACCAGTTAAAACAAGTACATCAAAACAATTTGAACGAATCCATTATTTTTTACTTATTTCTGGCTATTAGTCATCCCCCTTCTGCTGTTTAAAGCAAATGAAATGTGCTGCTCTGAAACTTTCAGACCTACCATGTAATTTTGCCCTCTCAGCAGGCAATTTAGTTAATAAGTCTTTGATCATGCTCCAAATCATTCCCTAAAYGTTGGAGTACTTGCATCTGTTACTCCGTTACTGCGAAAATTTCTCCTTGAGTAAAAAATCACTGCCGGGAATTCCAGGACCCCAGACTCTCCTGAATCCCCCCAGTTGGTTTAAGGATGTTGAGAGGAAAAAAGGCTKCACCTGCCCAGGTGAGTAGAGCATTACTCAAGACTTACTTCTTCTTGAAGTCCTCGACCATGTACTGGGTGTTGACGAGCTCTCCCTCCAGCCTGCCCTTGTCGCTCTGCAGGGAGTTCAGCTGCATCCTCAGGTTGTTGATGTAGGCCTCRAAAAGYGGCTCCARGTTGTTCCTCACTGTTTTCATTCCCTGCTCCTGCAGCAAACTCCACTTGGTTTCCAGCACTTTGTTTTGTTGCTCGAGGAATCGGACCTGGAAGGAGAAATATCCTTAAGGGGATTTGAGATAACAGAGACTGGAGAGGATTTTCCTGCAAATGGGAGGCTCTCAGAAGTGTCTGAGAGGGTGAAATGCTCCTTCCAGCTGGTTTGCAGAGCCAAATTCTCATCTGTTGGGAGATTTGACTGTAGGGACCTTGTTCAGCGTTACAAACTCTGGAAAAAACCCTTGATTTTCTTGCTTCCCATTTGTTGTTGAAATTGAGAYCAGGTACAGGGATTTTGTGTGAAAAGTGTGAGCAAAATCAGGTAAGGAGCAAAGCARGGCTTGCTCTTTAATTAAAATAACACTGTTATGGTGCTGTTCCTCCTTCCCTTCAGCAGAGCTCYCCCTCCCCATTAAACCTCCAAAATATTTCAGTGTTTTCCTTGAAACCAAGGAGAATCTGCTTGACCAGAGCAGGAACTGAGCAGATGTTCTTGTACACCAGTGAAATGTGGTGGACAGACAGTATTGGATCAGATTTTGATATTTGGAACTAAAATTCCAAACATTCTGGAGACAGATTTAAATGCCTTTGAGGGAATTCAAGCAGTGAGAAGCTGCTTCTCCCTTGTGCCAATTTCTCGGTGGTTTTAGGCGGGTTGATGGAATTCATTTAATCATCTACAAAGCTGTTTCCAAGGTTCCTGAAATGCTCAGTGGAGGAGCCTAAAGTCCCCAGAAGGGTGGGATTGTCCTCTGGARCTTTCTTTCCCCACTTTCGCCTGTGAGATGTGGAGCAGCGAACGAGGAGGAACTCGAACCCTGGATGATTAATTCATGGCAACCGCTACGGAACAGGTGCCATTCCCTGGAGCTTCCAGGGCATCTTCCACTCTCATTCCTCACTTCTACTCCTCCTTGATCAGCTTTTGTCCTCACCAAGCAGCAAAGAAAAGTGTCCCTGTCAAAAAAAATCAGACATTTAGGAAAGCTCAAGATCTCACCTTGTCAATGAAGGAGGCGAATTTGTTGTTGAGGGTTTTGATTTGTTCCTTCTCCTCCTTTCGGATCCTTTGGATGTTGGGGTCGATCTCCAAGTTGAGCGGCCTCAGRAGGCTCTGATTGATGGAGACTTCATGGATACCCCCGGGGCCACCCGCAAAGGCCCCGTATCCGTAGCCAAGGTTGGCTGGAACACCAAAACCAGCCCCGTACACGCTCCCGGGGCCATAGAAGCCGCCACCCCTTCCAGCTACGGAGATCTTCTTGCAGCCACCAACGTTRTAGAGGCTTTTGCTTCCAAAGCCTCCCCCGACCCTGGCAAAGCCGCTGCCGGCGTTGCAGCTTCCCAGGCGGGTGACGGAGCAGGAGCTGAAGCTGGTCCGGCAGGTGTTGGGCACCACGGCCGAAGCGGCGCTGAAACCGCTTCTCCCCCTCTGAATCCTCACGGTGGACTGGCGAGACATGGCTGGGGCTTTTTTGGGTTGGGATGGATGCTGCAGCTGGAATAAAGGAGCAAAGGTGCTGGCCTGGAGCAAGGAGTAGGAGGGAAAGCAGAGAGGTGAACCTGTGTTCTGCACGGGCTGGGGAGAGCCCTTTTATGCATGTATGAGCCTGGGGTGGGTTGGATGAGGTGGATCCTCTTTCTGATGCGYTAGGTTTGGCATGTCCAACAGCATTCTGGAGGGTGAACTCACTCGGCACACACGCCCTGCTGAAATAATACAGCCCAGGTTCTCAGCAACAGGGAATTGTTTGGGAATAACTGTCGCCGGCCTTTGTAGACAGCCAGGCTCGTCTCCATTTCAAAGCTGGAARGTGCTGATGAGTCAGGCTGGGCACCGGCAGCAAAACACCGCTCCAGTGCCTGTCACTCAACACCTCTGTCGTCGGAAAACTTCATCCCTGGGGATTGCTTTCGCCCCTTCTTTTGTTCACAAGCAGGGCTTGGGAAACTTTAAATCCTTGGGATCGGTGCCTGTTCCACAGMCAGCCCTGCAGCAAAGTGTTTTACCCTGGGGTTTTGGGATATCTTGGTGATAAGATTCTGCTGGAATTTGCTCAGAGAGGATTCYCCATCCCTGGAAGTGTCCAAGGCCAGGCTGGATGGGGCTTGGAGCAACCTGGGCTATGGAAGGTGYCYSWGCCCATGGGACAAGRTGATCTTTAAGGTCCCTTCCCACCCAAACCATCCTGTGATCCCATGGACCACATGGTCCCCTCTRAGCCACCACAGAAATCTGCAGACACAGTTTTGCTCCCATCCTTAAAAAGCTCGGCTCTCTCTGGAAATCCTGCTGAAAATCCTTCTTCTCCAGACTTATGCCACTGTCTTCAAAAATACAATGACAACAATAAAAATGGAATGTTTTGACAAGATCCTTTTGTTCCTGTGTGGATTTTSACAGCAGCCACTGAGCTCTGTCACAAACATGTCCTGCTACCTCGGGTTTGAGGGTTTGGACTTTATTTTAGCAGGAYGAAAACAAACAAACAACTCAGAAATAAATACATAGGAGCAAAGATTGTGGGAATGGGAACTGCTTTGACTGTGGAAACGGAGCGCTCCAGGGCTGTTCCCATTGCACAGTTAAAAAAAAACACAATGACATTTCCCAAGGATTTTTATCAGCTCTTTCAGCACATCTGCTTGCCTGAATCCACTGGAAAGTTCTCGACAGGATTCCCTCTGCCCAGATCCACAGGACTCCACAGAACATCCTGGATCTTTCCTTTCCCACCATGGGTACCAGCACAGCCCCTTGCATTTAACAGRTGATTTGAGTAAAAAAATCAAAGATAGAAATGTGAAAAAATAATTAATTTTGAGGGTCAAAAAGTGCTTGGGGTGTTTCAGGTTGTTCAGGAAAAGAGGATTTGTGTTATTTTCTACAAGAGGTTGAAATTGTAAATGTATCCCCCTGAGCTCCTTCCCCTCGTGCTGGCTGCAGCACAGGAAGAATGGAATAATGAGGAATCTGGAATAATGAGGAATCAAAGGAATAATGAGGAATCAATGGAATCATGAGTCATCAATGGAATAATGAAGAATCAAAGGAATAATGAGGAATCAATGGAATTATGAGTAATCAATGGAATAATGAAGAATCAAAGGAATAATGAGGAATCAATGGAATTATGAGTAATCAATGGAATAATGAAGAATCAAAGGGATACTGAGGAATCAAAGGAATAATGAAGTATCAATGGAATAATGAAGTATCAATGGAATAATGAAGCATCAGTGGAATAATGAGGAATAACCATGGTGGGGGGAGCTGTGCTTTCATCTGCCCCTGCCTGGTGATGTTCCCAGGTGCATGAAACTCCCAGAAATTCTTTTTGTGCCCATTGTTTCCCAGCTGTCCGAGGSACAATCTCTGCAATGGAGGTTTTAAATGCAATGTTATTCCTGGACGGGGATTGTCAGGTTGGTTTCGTGTTTATTGCCAGACTGAGATTCTTTTGCAAGGAAGGGCTGAATGCTGCAGGTTTTGCCAGTGGGGCTGTGTCGCTGGGGCTCACTCTGCACCCCTGGGAGCTGGGGGCAAACAGATTGTAAGCAAAGGCTGTGTCCAAAGGGCATTTTTGGAAAGATTATTGTTCAGTTTGTTCACCGACAAATGGATGTTGGGTTCTTGAAGTCATGAGATTCATTCCCACACACAAAAAGTGCGATGGATTCCAGTCCCAGGCAGAAAGATTTCCARCTGAAWGAGAGGAAAATTAGCTTGGATATTGGGAAGAAATTCCTCCCTTTGAGCATGGYRAGGCCCTGGCACAGGTTGTCCAGAGAAGCTGTGGCTGCCCCATCTCTGAAGTGTCCAAGGCAGCCACAGGGACAGTGGAAGGTGTCCCTGCCCATGGCAAGGATGGGATGGGCTTTGGGGTCCCATCCCACCCAAACCCCTCCATGATTGTCAGATACTCACGGCCAGCCCATGGTTCCTTTGGTAATTGCCCTCTCAGTTCTCTCCATCCCCCCTAACTCTGAGTACCCGAGAGGAGTTTTATTCCAATTTTTCCAGTGGAGATCAGCACCAAAGGGCAGATCCTCTCTCCAGAGGGAGATTCACAATGTGGGGAGTCCGTGTGGCTGAGCCCCCCCAGTTCTCCCAGCAGGATGTGTCAGTGCTTTCCTTTCCCCCCTCAGGCTCCCTCCACATCTGAAACTTGTCTTTTTTTTGGCTAAGGAATCCACTGAGTGCGTTGGAGCCCATGGTTAATAACAGTAATAATAACGCAGCTCCTCCAAGCAACTGAGAGGGAATTAATTTCTTTCCATTCCACGTTCTGCCAGGGTGGAGGTGATGCGGTTGTCACTCATCCGGAAGGAATTTCAGAGGTAATTACAAAAGGCAGAACTGGGAGCACAAGGAGCTGTAGCTACAGGTTTGGGGTATGGGCTGAGGGAAGGGGGGTCCCCACCCTGCTCTGTTGATGAAACACAGAGTTTCCAGGTAGCTCTGGGGGAGTGTCTCCCGTGCTCCTGCAGCTCCCAGCACGGGATTTGCTGCACTGCTGCAGGAACCTCCTGTTTCAGAGGATCCAGAGGATRGTGCTGAGCTCACAAACTGCTTTTTCTGCTTATCCCACCTCGGGAGCTGTGTCTGGGCAGGGCCAKAGCCCCCTGGTGTGGCAGAAGCTGGGCAGGTTTTGTACCTTTTCYTTTTCCCTTTCCTTCCCCTCCTCATTTCCTCCCACCTGGATGAGCAAGCCCAGAGCAAGAGGCAGGAGAGCACTTTGCAAACGCTGTAAACCTGGGAAGAAAGTCTTGGCTGAGTTTGCATCTGGCACCACGCTGCTGTCAAGGTAAAARCTCTCTTTTGAGAGTAGGAAGGGAATTCTGCCTCTGTCAGGGCAATAAATGCAATTCCAGCCCCTTTAGTGTGAAATCTGAACCATTTTTCTGTGGTTTAGTGAACATTGATGTCTCCAGCAGCTTTTCATCACCTCCTCTCCATCCCTCTGCTCTGCTGCTCCTATCCAGAATCCACCTCAGACTCCTTTGTCTCGTGCAACTTTTCAGGCAGAAATTTTTGGATGCTTCTCTGCGTGTTTTGTTTGCAAAAATACCCATATTTGTAAAACAAGAGCGTGTCAAAGTACCTTGCGTTGGTTCACCTGTGCTACTTAATCTCAGTTTAATTCTCAGCAAAGTCAAGGCTGTAATTTAGGTTAATTGCTTAAATTAAAGCCTTTGGGTTAAACTTGGGCCTCCAACCTAAATTCAAACCCGACTCACTTCGGCCGCAATTTACTATTTCATCCCACGCTAACAAAGACCAGCAGGGCAGAGGTTTTTTTTTCCACGGGAGACCACTGAACTCACAGCATCCCTGTGCTGAGACCTCCTGGCTGGGAGGTRAATATCCATGAATCCCATTTCCCGAAGGGATGAATTAGGATGAGCTCCTCAGCAGTTTTCCCATAGGTGTTGGCCCGTGCTGGGTCCTTTGAGCCTGTTCCCAGCGGTATCTGGAGGCCAGTCAGCCCCAGCTCCTGCGTGACTTTGAAGTGTAGGTGTGACCTGCTTTCCCCAGATAATTGTTTTCTGGGCCAGCACGGAGACTCCAGCGCAGCCCAGGCCTTGGGAAGAGCTTCACCTCCATCACTGCTGCCTTGMACACTCTTGGGAGGGCTCGCTCCCYTTGGGGTCTGCTGCATCTTCAAGGATCTTCAGACATTCAGAGGGCTCTGGGGGCTCCTTTGTTCATTCTGGTGGCACTTGAAAGAGCCCAGATCCTCCCCATCTCCTTGCAATGCTTTTTGGGAATCTCCTGCCCCGGGCTGGGCTGCTGGGGCTGTGACCCCACATGGAAAACGCAAACCCCAAAGGCTGAAGGTGATCAAAGAGTGTTTGTCCCATCCTGCCCTTTCTCCCAGCCCCAGGGCATGTCTTTTCTCCCAATAAAGACCTGGAAATGGTGCTGCTGGGGGGGTCCCACTGTTTCAGACAAGCTCTGTGCACATTCCACATCCCTCAACTCCATCCTGATCCCGGCTTGATTTTCCTTCCAGAGATCCCCAGCGCTGGTGCTGAGTTTAATCTCCCCCTGTTCAAACAAACCTGGAGCTGGGAAGACAAACAAGGATTATCTGAGTGTCCTCTAAAGGGGATTCAACCACAGGACAGCAATTCCAGGGCTCCTCATGTTTATTCACCACTCTGCTGTCCCAGGGGATTGGTTCCAAATCCAACCTGCAGCTGCTCTGGGCAGCAGGATGTCGCTCCAGCTGAGCAGATGGCAGCTGGGAATATCGTTCCGTTTTGGATTTGCTGCATCCTGTGTTGCCTTCCCTGAAGCCATTTTGTGTCTCACTTCATTTGCAGGCTGTGCAAATAAACCATTTGCAAATTAAAATAAATTTGCTTTGATGGAAAGTCTGCTTTTGAGTAAAAAAAAAAAGCTGCAAAGTTTCATTTCGGAATTGTTAAGGGGAGTTTGTTCAGTGTTCCAGCACAGGATCATTCCCAAAGGAAACGTTGAAATTAAATGCTGGGTTTCAGAAAATGTTTCACCTGGTGTTTCAGTGCCAGAAAAAATGACGTGTGATGTTTGACTTGAGCGCGTCAGGTTTTCCAGGTCTTTGCAAATCAGGAGGAGGGAACTTGAATTCAGCTTTTGGCATCACTCTGCAAATTCCCGAAGAAGTGCCAGGATGAGCTCTTAGCACCCTTCCCTGGAAACAGAAAACACAGAGAGCTGCTCAGGGCTTTTTTTGCTTCATCCTCACCCTCAGAGTGCAGGAGTTGGACCCAGCACCGGCTCACGGAGGCTCCAGAATTATCCTGGTGCCACAGGGATGGGTAAGGATTTGGCAGAGATGTTTCATGGAAGGTTCATTGGTGGTGGACTCACATGTTGATGTGGCCAGTGGTCCATTGTGTTGTGTAAACTTGGGTTAAAAAACAAAAAAACTCAGATTTGACATTTTCAATTTTAAAAAACCAACAAACTGGGCTGCTCTGCCTCCAGCCACCACGTCAGCTCTGGGAGTTTGTCCCCTTTACCTCAAGTCAGTCTACGAAACAAGGCCAGGTGTTTGAAAACTGGGSAAAACTCTTCAGTTAATGGAGCCAAACCATTCACCCTCCCTAAAACCTGCTCTGGTGCAAACGGGCTGCCCTGACTTTCCCAAAACATCATCCCATGGCCCTTTCCAGGTGCCAGAGCGKAGCCTCGGGATGTTCACCCCCCCATGGGACCATGGGGCGGGACCATCCCTTTCCCTGCTCTGGGTCCCCACCTGCTGGAGGTGCTCAGCCGGTTTGGC
>NW_026624282.1:38045-39239 GCF_030028575.1 Malurus melanocephalus
ATACCCACAGCAGGAGGGGGGAAGAAAAACCAAAACGCAGCAGAATTTAAAAATGACAAAATGCTCTTTTATTGGACCTTACAGTAGGTTAGGCCTGGAAGTGAGGAGGCTGCAGCCACAAGGACGAGGAGTTAGAAACCTTTTACACACAAAGCAAAAAACCTTTCCCACAAGTGCCAGAGGAAACAGAAGGGGCTGGAAGAAATCTTGAGTCGCAGAAAAAACCTTTGGAGGTTGTAACGCATGTTGGAGGCCATTCAGCGGCTTTCAGAGCCTCTTGGAGGTGTTTTCACTGCTGAGGACCTGGACCTGTGTCTCCACAAGGCCGTGACTCATCCTTGGAATGGGGTGAACGAAATGGTTGTGCCCGTTCCAGGAGTGCTTCCACTTCCCTCTAATGGTCTGGCTTTGAGGGGAGGCCAAGAGAGCTGACACAGGGGCACCAGGGGTTGGCTCCCAAAGCCCTGCCATGGCCTGTTACAACCTGTGCTTCAGCCAAAGGTGCTCCAGATTCCGGCGGAGGGGTCCCGGTCCCCCCGCTGCCCCAGGGGTGAAGGACGGAGGAAGGAGAGGCTCTAGCGCAGCTATTTACACCAAGATCTGCGGGGCACGAGGCCGGAGTTGCCGACGGTCAGGGGGCTTCCCGGACTTATCTGATGGTCTTTTTGCTGGTGGTGGTCTTGGAAACAATCCTGACGCTGCCTCCCGTGCTGGAGCTGACACCGCGGCTGCTCCCGGAGCTGAAGGAGCTGCCTCCACCATAGCTGAGGCCTCCGGAGAAACCTCCACTGCCGCCTCCAAATCCTCCACTGCCGCCACCGAAGCCACTGCCGCCACCAAATCCTCCACTGCCACCACCAAAGCCACCGCTGCTCACGGTGTAGCCGCCGCCGCCACCGCCCAGGCCCAGGCCGCTCCCGCCGCCGTAGCTCATCCCGCTGGAGCTGCTGACCACGGCTGTGAAGGAAACGGGAATGGCCCCGTGAGACTGGACAGCTGGACACAGCCGAGGTGGGGACACCGGCGGGGTCACCACGGTGAGGAGGGGTGAGTAGGGAGGGGGGAATGGGGGATGTGAAGGGGGGGGGGGGGGGGGGGGAGAAAAAAAAAAAAGGGGGGGGGGGGAAAGGGGGGAGAGGGGGTGAAAAAAAAAACCGGAGCGAGCTCCTAGCCTTACTGGAGGGGATCCAGCTG
>NW_026624282.1:40253-63300 GCF_030028575.1 Malurus melanocephalus
AGTGGTTGTTTCATTTGGGCACCCCAAACCACTCTCTTGAGTGTTGCTGGGGGTTGTGGACACTAGCTGGTGGGTCCCAGGATGGCACCAAGGTGTCCTGGTGGCATCTGGTTCTTCCTGCTGTGCCTGACCACCATGGTCTCCTGCACCCACCTCCTCCCATCCCCTCCTACCTGTTTCTTCACGCTGTCGATCTCATTCCGCAGCCTCTGCACCATGCGGTTGATCTCTGAGATCTCAATCTTGGTGTTCCTCAGGTCATCCCCGTGTCTCCCAGCGGAGACCTGGAGCTCCTCGTACTGGTACAGGGAGAAAAGGAGGGCACTGGTTAGCACTGGGAGCTCGGGGAAGGGTGAGGGGATTTCAGGGAATAAAGTGCAGGTCTGGATGTGGGTTGAGGGGTGGGGGACAAGGTTCCTCTGAAATGTGCCCATGGAACACTGGCCTTGCCCTTAACTCTCCAAGAATGCAGTGCCTGATGGGCACCTGGGGGTTGTCACCTACAGGAACCTGGGGGTTGTCACCTACAGGAACCTGCAAGGGGAAGTGTTAAAGGCCAGTTCGACCAGTGACTCTGCGAGCCCCCCCCAAGGTCAAGACTTTCAAACATCTCATCCCTGCCTCCCTCAGCTGATAGGAAATGACTTCTGATCATTTCTGATCATTTCTGACCACAGAGATCAGTCTGCCACCCAGGTTACCCACCTTGTTCTGGTACCACGCCTCGGCCTCGGCGCGGCTGCGGTTGGCGATGTCCTCGTACTGCGCCTTCACCTCGGCGATGATGCTGTTGAGGTCCAGGTTCCGATTGTTGTCCATGGACAGCACCACTGAGGTGTCAGACACTTGTTGCTGCATCTGGGACAGCTCCTGCAGAAGATGAAAACAATTGAGTAAACGGTCTGGTGTCCATGGTGAGAACCACAGAGACGAGGTGGTTTGGGAGTGCTCCCTGCCCAGCTGTTTTCTTCCATTTCCMCYGCTCTGTCTCCATTTTCCCTTTTCYAACTTATTTCTGCATTATCATTTCCAAAAGGCTGGGACCACCACCTTCCCCTCTGCTCCCRCAGAGCCCTGGGGTGTGGGATCTGTGGGGCAGGAGCTGAGGGATGCTCTCCAGGAATCACTCACCGCATCGTACAGAGCTCTCAGGAAATTGATTTCCTCCGCCAGCGCATCGGCCTTGCCCTGCAGCTCAACCTTGTTCATGTAAGCACCATCCACATCCTAAAGAGAAGAAACCAAAGGTTTCTGGTGAAACCAGAACCCAAAGGGGCTTCAGGACACCAGTGGGACTATGTCTGCTTCCAGGTCTATTATTCATGGAATCGTGGAGTGATGGAAAGATTTGGGTTGGAAGGGACCTGAAAGCTCATCCCATTCCCACCCYKGCCATGGGCAGAGACATCTTCCACAGACCAGGCTGCCTCAACCCCATCCAACTTGGCCTTGGACACTTCCAAGGATGGGCAGMCACAGCTTCCCCRGGTAACTGTGCCAGTGCCAGCAGCTCGTCAGGCTTATTTTTATGTCGCTGCGATCAAGGCATTTTTTTTTAACGCAATGTTAGACATTGAACTAGGTTCTTGGGCAGAAGGCAAAGCTCTGACTCACCAGGACGTGACCAGAGACTGAGCTGAGCTGAGCCACAAGAGCCCAGAACACAGGGCAGCTCTATCAGCACAGAGAAGGTCGTGCCCATTCCTGGCCTCAGGATGTGCCAATCTCACGGCTTGACCCACCCACGAGGGTGCAGGACCCCGACTCCCACCAGCTTCACCTGAACTCTGCAGGGTGAGTTAATTCCATTTCYTGGACCATCATTCCCAACCCACTCACCTTCTTGAGGACCACAAACTCGTTCTCGGCACCCGTGCGCCTGTTGATCTCATCTTCATATCTGCCAGGATRAAAGAGTGAGAAGGTTTGGATGGAATGCAGAGGTGGGAGCACCCCGTTCCCAAATCATCAGTTGTGGCTCATGGATCTATTCCCTACTCCCACATGTTTATCCAGAGCAGACRCAGAGCAAATATTACCGTCTTTGAACTGTGGGACTCTGTGGCGTGAGTAGTCTCAGTTAAATTAATATATTTTAATCACTGCCCATAAAGTCAAGCTCACACATAAATGTGAAGATTCAGAGCCCGTTTTGGCAGGAAGCAGGAGCAGCCGGTCCYGGTGACCTTTGCTCCAAGCAAAGTTATGCAAAAGGCTTTCAACAAAGCTGCACTGCAATGCCTACAAATGTATAATAAAGCAATCATTTGATATTTGATATTATAATAATGCTAATGGCTCTGAAGAACCCGCTGCAACATTTAATTAAAACAAAAAAAAAAATTCCATGGTTGTGCAAGAGAGGATCATTACAGCTCTGACAGCGTTTCTGTGGAACTTTTTTATGGCTCTAAGCAACATCATCTCATCAGATAATCAGGGCAGGGCTTAGCTGGAAAGTAGACAAAACATGCAGGCTCTTGAGGCAAAGACCTGGCTTTCAAAGGCAGGTTCGTGCCAGTCCTCTCACCAATATTGGCAGAGATTTCTCTCCAGCCAGATGTCCAATGGACAAGGGAAGAGGTGGGAATTAGCCAGAGGACTGGGAGCCAACTCTAGACTTGAAATGAAATGTGTTCTCTTTCCCAGCAGGTAGCTCTRAAATCCAGACTGTGGGATTGATCATTTGGGGCCAGGTCAGTGTTTCTAAGAGCCTAGAACACATTTCAAGACCTCAAATGCACCCAAAACCACACCAGAAGCTCTTCCAGTCCCTCCTGTTGTATCTGAGTGTTGTCTTCCCAGCTGCTCTCCCAAAAATCTGTCTCTTCCCATGCTTAAYTCCCTAATATTAACATATTCCAGCCCTGCAGGGTGATTCTCAAATTTGCACTCATCCAGAGCTGGTTGAAGAAGGGCGAGATTGTTCTCAGACAAATAAAAATSAACAGCCACACCCAAAAAKCCCAAAAAAATCCCCTCCAGGCAGTAGGTGCCAACTGGCGTGTCCTGAGAAGGATCCATCCCCCATCCACCAGACCCCCTGTCTCAACAGGGAATTAAATCCCTCCCCAGGGAAATTTTTGATGAAGGGCTGATTATCTTCCAGGTGATGGCAGCTGAGTGAGGCCGAGCACTCCCAGATCACCTGGGCCCTCTGGAAAGGCTGGAATTGCCTTCACAAAGTGAGAAACGGGGGATTTTKGAGCTGGAAGTTTATGGCTATGTATCATTCCATTTTTTTTTCCAGCCCAAATCCACTTCCCAGTCCTTTAGCCACCACCACCATCACCATTTCCTTTTATCCTCACGATTTACTAATTTTTCTGTCTCCAGGTATATTACTKCAGGACACTCCAGACCATGACCTCTGTCATGCTGGAGCAGTTTCCCAGGAATTCTGTGCTAAACGCTGACCCTGTTCATGATCAATATGAAATAACAAGGGGTGATTCTGAGAAGAAGTTTTATGCCAAGAAGAGAAACCTGGCCAGATTTTCCTGGCTGGAATGATTTATGCTGCAGAACACGATTCCTTACTTGTTCTTGAAGTCTTCCACCATGTCCTGCATGTTCCGGAGCTCCGAGTCCAGCCGGCCCCTCTCTCCCATCAGGTTGTCCAGCTGCCGCCGGAGGTTGTTGATGTAGGCTTCGAAAATGGGTTCCAGGGACTTCCTGGTGACAGTGTGACCCTGCTCTTGGAGGAGGCTCCATTTGGTCTCCAGCACCTTGTTCTGCTGCTCCAAAAAGCGCACCTGGGGAGGAACGAAACCAGGGATGTGTGTGAACGACACTCAAAAACCCCCACAACTTCCAGGAAAAGGTGCGATCACCACCAGAAAAAGTCATGAGATATTGGGGCAAGCAGAGGGGAATTATTAGGAGCGTCCCAGTTTAGGAYGTTGGATTCTCAAAGGTATTAAAAGCTTCTGGAGATGTTTAGCAAGATTTTTTCAGGAGTTTTAATCAGGTCAGGCACCTGTACTTGCAACTTTAATGCTTCTCCCCCCAGTAGATGCTCAGCCCACCTTGCTCATTTAAAATGGTGCCATCCCATTGCAGAGGAGAAGATCCATCCACCCCTGGGATGGTTTTTACAGGCAAGAGAGAATAACTGTCAATAAAATAAAGGTGCTGAAAAACTCATCCTTGCTAAGAGGAAAACATAAAACAGTTCTTAGTTTTCAGCCAAGCCCACTTTGTTTGTCAGCTGAGATCAGTTCAGGCAAGTCTCTAAATCCAAAGGAAGTTTCTTCCTGAAGTTTTTCCCCAAGGCAACTGATAAGATGCCTGGCTTGATGGTTCASACCAAACTCTCACCTTGTCGATGAATGAGGCAAATTTGTTGTTGAGGGTCTTGATCTGCTCCCTCTCCTGCGTTCGCACTTTCTGGATTTCCGGATCGATATCCAGCTTGAGGGGTGCCAGGAGGCTCTGGTTGATTGTCACTTCTTGGATGCCACCAGGTGGGCAAACAGGGAACCCRGGGCCACCTCGGCCACCAAATCCAGGCCCTCCCAGCCCAAATCCACTTCCCAGCCCATAGCCACCACCGCCACCAGCACCTCCTAAGCCAAAGCCGGCGCCTGCTCCASCACCATAGCCAACACCAAAACCGTATCCACCCCCGGCTCCGCTCCGTARACCTGGACCGATCGTGCTGTAGGCAATTCTTCTGCTTCCACCCATGTTATAGAGACTTCTGCTGCCRAAGCCACCGCCGGCTCCAAAGCCTCCTCCACCTCCAGCTCTGCCTCCTCCAACTCTGGAGACAGAGACGGAGCTAAAACTGCTCCTGGTCCCACCACCGCTACCTCCTACAATGGCAGAGCCCGAGCTAAAACCCCTCATGCCCCCTCCAGTAGATGATCTGAAAGAGATCCGGCTCATGGCTGGTTCAGTTGGGAAGGCAAAGAGCAGGAGAGAGGAAAACAAAAAAAGGCTGCGCAGCAAGAGGAGAGCAGAGGGCAAYGGAGACAGAAACCCCTGTGATGGGAGAGCTTGGGAGCCTCCTCTTTTATCTGCTTGGAAAACTTGGCACGGGAGCTCAGAACTTGACGTGCCTTGCAGCAACTTGCCTTGTCAAACACACCTCGGCTACGGCGAGGCGCTGAAAAATGCATTGTTTGCAGGCAGGAAAGTAGCGGCGAGAGGGAGCTCCCCCCTCCACCAAAGCCACCGCTCTGAGTCATGGAATTAAAATTGAATGGGACCAGGTCTGCACTCAGGGGCAGGATGAAACATGATTCCCGGGACCCTGGGAGCCGCTTTCCCTCAGGCGAGACAAGGACTCGCTCGCTTGAGCAAAGCGAAGGTTTTGCAAGTTGGATTTTAAGGTTTAACATGTTGCACAGCAAGAAAAATTAGGGACTTTTTCAAGGTTTCCAGCTTTGTGACTGGCCCTGCATGTCTTCTTGTTGTTGGCTTGGGAAAGTTGGGTCTGAAGGTGATTTTAATGATCAGAGCTGATGTTTTGATTTATTTTTAAYATTCAATTTTTTTTTCTGGATGTAAAGGATCATAGGCTTGAAGAGATGAGCTGAGTGGAAGTTGTGTAATGGCAGTATTTTCTGATATCTTGCCAAAAATCATCTCCCCCCATTCCAGGGAAAACTGAGGAATTAACATGACTTTGAAAGACAGCGAGGAAATGCCTTTTCCAAAATTCGCATCAAAATAGACGCAATAGTACTTTCCTTAATAGAGATTTATAAAACAGCTATTAAAAAGCTGCTTGAAATGATTGTGGTTCTGTAGGACCTCCTTGTCAGACTCAGGGTTCAAAAGCTCCCTGTGAAGTGGTATTTTTATCACTTTTTCCACCCCCCCTTGTATTTATCCAACAGCTTCCACGTCATTGCTGGCTCTCCAAGATGTTCTGTGGAGGGGAATTCACCCACTTTCCCTCCCACCCCCTCSTTCACTCCACTGAGATCACTCAGTTGGAAAAGCTTTCTAAAATAGCTTTTGCCTCTTGATGTTGCTCCTGGGTGAACCCTTGTGGGAGAGTTTCAACCCCCACAAAGAGTCTGGGCTGTGTARAGGATTCAGATCTGGGGTTCCTCTTCTTGTGTCCATGAAGAGCTGGACATGGGATGCAGGAGAAATCCCCTCATTCCGACCCAAAAAACTTCTGTGAACTGGATTCTGCCCATCAGCCAGGGTTGCCCACCTTGGCCAGATGAAATAATCGCAAAAGACTGAGAGATGAGACCCTGAGGAGTTAAACCAAAAAAATTCCCAAATTCATCTACGTGAGTAAAAAGTGCAGGAGCTCAATCCAAAAGGAGGAGTTTAAGGGGATCAGCTACATCTCAGAGCTTGTTTGTGTTGATGTGTTTCCAACCGCTGCCTTTTTTTCTGTCTGGGAACTTGAAAGAACCTGAGCAGGAGGGGTTTGGTTGGGTTTGGTTTGGTTTGGTTGGGTTTTGTCTCCTCGCAATCAGAAAACAGCAGCGCTCCCAGCTCCCATCCCCTCGGAGCGCTCCCGTTTCCAGCCGTGAGTCACCGGCCCCTGCGGCGCGATCCGACCGATCCCGGGATGGGCTGATTTGAGAGCCCTCCTGCTGACGGGGTGGCGGCTGGGCYGTAGCAAGGGGGTGCTCTCACCCCGAGAGTGGAGATGTGGGAATATTCCGCGTGCTGGAAATGCGGAGTTTAGCTGGGAAAACTTCACCCCACCATCCAAACCCAATGACCTCCGATTTCACAGCAGCGGGACCCTCAGCCAGGAGACCTCTGGGCGCTGAAAATAAACACAGTGGTGCTGAAAATAAATAAGCTCTGTCCCAAGCATGGCAGATCCATGGAGATTTGCTTCCCTACACCTGCCCATGTGAACTGGCACCGCTGTGCCAGGAGCTGGTGGACGGGGGCCAGGCAAGGAACATGCCTTTGACTCCCAAATYGCTTATGCAAAGTCACACCTGGGAACAGGAGCACAGGTTTTAATTAAAGCAGAGGGAAAGGATTCGTGTGGAAGGGAGTCATTACCTCCCCAGCTCCTCTAGGAAAGCCTGTTGCTGCAGACAACGGTAATTAAGTGGAATATTACAAAGGATTTGGAAGAGAAAGGCAAATGATGGTTTAGGCAMCAAAACAAAGAAAATTCTTGCGGAATGTCTCGGTCCCATTACACTTTCGTTTCTTGGTTTGTGTCGCTCACATGCAGTGTCCCTGTGAGGGTACTCAGGATTGAGGAGGGCTCTGCTGGCCCCTCAGGTGGGACAGTTCCCTGTCAAGGAGGTCACAAGAGGGGTGAGGGCACTGCAGAGGAAGGGGAGGAAGAACAGGRCTTCWGTTTGCAGGAGCTCATCTTCCTCTRAGCTCCACTTCGGGGCTCCAATTTGCTCTTTTTTTTCCAGCAGGGGATGGAATAATGATGTTAAAAACTCTCCAGGTTGSTTAAGGTTGGGTTGTCATGAGCTGCGTTAAATCCTCGCACCTGACCTGTGCAATTTGGCGAGGTCAGAAATGGAGGTGACTCAGAGTTTATTTTTAACTTTCACTGTATTTTTGACCTGTCTGCAACATCCTCTGGACTGCAGGGACTGAGGAGCCTTGGTGGAAAGGGTTGRCCACGAGCCAGCAGTGTGTCCCTGTGGCCAGGAGGGCGATGGAATCCGAGGATGCCTCGGGAAGGACATGGCCAGCAGGTCAGGGAGGTGGGGCCCTTGGTGGAGCCAGGTCTGGAGGGTTGTGTTCTACTCTGGTCTCCACAGCTCCAGAAYGACAAGGAGCTCCTTGAGAGGGTCCAGTGGAAGCCAAAAAGGTGATGAGAAGTCTGGAACATCTCTTTGATGAGGAGAAATGGTAGGAGCTGGGCCCGGTCAGTCTGGAGAAGAGGGGGCTGAGAGGGGATCCCGACAATCACAGGAATATCCAAATATCCACACAAAACTCTCATTTGAGATGGAGTCTCATCAGCCCATATGAACATCTCCAAGGGGTGGCAAGAGATGGTGCCAGGCTCACTGCAGTGGTGCCCAACAACAGGACGAGGATCCCAGAATTCCTGGGGTGGGAAAAGCCCTCCAGGATCATCGAGTCCAATCTGTGCCCAATCCCCCCTTGTCACCAGCCCAGAGCACTGAGAGCCACATCCACTCATTCCCTGGACACGTCTAGTGACTCCAAAGCTCCCTGGGCAGAGAGAAGTCATGGCCATAAACTGGAACACAAGAAATTCTACCTCAAAACTTACTTTCATGGAGCAGGCAGAGCCCAGGGAATGCATGGGTTGTCCCTCTCTGGAGACATTCCAAGCCCATCTGGATGTGGTCCAGTTTCACCTGCTCCATGTGTGGAGGTTGGACTGTAAGAGCTGCAGAGGGCCCTTCCAAACCCAGCTATTCTGGGATTCTGGGATTCTGGGTTGGGTTTTGCCCCAGGATTTCATCTTTCACTGCGGCTCCTTTGATTTCCTGGGCAAAGGGGATGAGATGTTCCCGTGTTTTGGTGCACCTGGCTTTGAGCGAGGTTTTGCTGAACTCGCCGGGGCATGCCGGCATGTGCGATCCTGCTCCTTCCCATGTTCCTGCTCCTTCCCGTGTTCCTGCTCCTTCCCCTGTTCCCATTCCTTCCCCTGTTCCTGCTTTTTCCCGTGTTCCCATTCTCTCCCATGTTCTCGCTCCTTCCCGTGTTCTGCTCCTTCCCGTGTTCCCGCTCCTTTCCCTGTTCCTGCTCCTTTCCCTATTCCCATTCCTTCCCCTGTTCCCATTCCTTCCCGTTCCTGCTTTTTCCCCTGTTCCCACTCCTTCCCCTTTTCCTGCTCCTTCCCCTGTTCTGCTCCTTCCCCTGTTCCCACTCTTTCCCATATTCCTGCTCCTTCCCCTGTTCCCACTCCTTCCTCTGTTCCCACTCCTTCCCCTGTTCCTGCTCCTTTCCCTATTCCCATTCCTTCCCCTGTTCCCATTCCTTCCCGTTCCTGCTTTTTCCCCTGTTCCCACTCCTTCCCCTTTTCCTGCTCCTTCCCCTGTTCTGCTCCTTCCCCTGTTCCCACTCTTTCCCATATTCCTGCTCCTTCCCCTGTCTGCTCCTTCCCCTGTTCCTGCTCCTTCCCCTGTTCCTGCTCCTCATATCCCCACTCCTTCCCCTGTTCCCACTCTTTCCCACATTCCTGCTCCTTCCCATATTCCCACTCCCTCCCCTGTTCCCTCTCCTTCCCAAGCTCTGCCTGGAGTTAGGCAGGGCCAGGATGTTGCGAGGTCAGGGCAGAGTGAAGCCTTTGAAATTTATTCAGTAAGGGCGTTGCAATTACATTTGGTTGAGGCGTTTTTCTCCACTTTTTCTTGTTTTTATTCTCCTTCTGCAATGTCTGACTGAAGTATCTGCATCAGTGCTGTTGTTGTGCTCCAGCACCGAAACCATCCCCAACCCAGATCTGCCAGATAAAGCCTCCCCCAGAGCCCTGCAGACACTTGGGTTTGCTCTGCCTTTTTAAGAAAGTGAAAATTAAATCCTGAGGTTTTGCCTGGCTGCRCCAAACCCTCCCTTCCACAGAAGAAAAGCTTTTGGATTAACCCCAGTAAGTTAAGAAATGAATGGTGATTAATTATCTTGTCACTTATGGATAAACCTCCATCCTGTTCTTCCTCCTTTTCCTCTTCCAGTTTTCTCCAATTCTTCAATTTATTTTGGGACAAACGATTTCAAGATTTTCATTATAATTTAACCAGAATTTCAAAGCTTTTTCCTGGAAGTAAAGCAAATGTGCCTCCAGCTCATTCTGATGAAGGCTGGGAATATTTTGCATTGCTGGTTCTGGTTTAGAACAAAAACAGAAATAAAAAGAACAAATAAATTACAATCTGGTTTTATTGGGCATGTTCCAAAAAGAGAGAGGCAGGAAAACATGGAGTCGCATCACTATTATGGAAGTATAAAAAGCTGCAATTTTCTTTTTTAATGGTGCTTTCCAAAAATAAAAAAGACACAGTGGAAGGCTAGAGGGGTGAATTCCACTAGAAAAGGGGAAAATAGATTTGGGACGCTGGAGTTCCTTTGGGATCCTGGTCTCGACTGCCTCGCTTCCCACACGCTGGGCTGGAACCAGCTGTGCTCTCCTGTTTCCCAAAGGTTTTTCGTTTGGCAGAGGAGCCCACACAGAGTGGAGATGCTGGAATTCCCCCAGAAGCAGTGGACACAGCTTTTCAGGCAGCTTTTCCAGTGTGATTTTCACAGTCTCWGACTTTCCCCACCTGCCGTGACAAGGCCACCGGGAAAGAGGATTTGGGAATTTTTGAAGACATTCCAGAAAAACCTTGCGTGGTACAGGACAGAAACCCCATTTAACTGCAAACATTGGTCTTGCTTTTGAAGGACTCAGACATTATTTAGAATTTTAAAATCCTATCATTTAGAAAACAAGCCCTTTTCCATGGTGTTGGATCAATTACTGGTGAATCCTCTGACAAAAACAACCGCCAGGGTTATGTGTAAGGTGCCACTGTGGGCAAACTCATTTAAGAAGAGAAAGGACAGGAGCAGGAGAGTGATTTGGGAAAAGCTTTTTGATAAGCTCGTGGCACATTGAGTTCTCATGCGTGGGTGGAAGGATCTCAGGTTGCAGCTCGAACATTAACACTCTGAACCCCTGGCCAGGCTCAAGTGCCTGGAGCTGACTCAGCGGCAAAACTTGGCAAAATCTGGAGGAATCATATTATTCCAAACTTGGCAAAATCTGGAGGAATCATATTATTCCAAACTTGGCGATACCTGGAAGAATCATATTATTCCAAACTTGGCAATATCTGAAGAATCGTATCTTTCAAAACTTGGCTGTGAATGGAGAAAAGAGGGATTTTCCATCTCACCAGAGTGACTCAGAATGAAGGATATTTTAAGGGGGGCCTTACAAGCCACTGCCTGGGATCTCTGAGCAGCCTCCAGGGGTATTTCTACACAGCAGAAAAATGACCCAGGTCTCCAATAAAGATGAGCTGCTCCTGTGGAGGAGCGAGTTGGGCTCATCCCAGCAGTGAAGGCAAGGCAGGGTGAGATAAACACTCATTCTCACCCCATTTCTGGGCTTCTGGGGCCAGAGCTGAGCTAAAACCTTCCCTGCTGTTTGCTCTCTTTTGGCTGATGGCTGTGGGTGGCCTTGATCCCAAACTAACTGCTCGGCCTTATTAGAAACAAACAAATGGAAAACAAAACCAATTCTCCATCCAGAACAATCACTCCGGCCAGTGTTTTCCTTTTACTCCCATTTCAGGGACTTGGAGAGCTCCAGTTTTTTGTGTGTTCTGCTGCTTTTCTTGACTTGAGATCCAAATGCATGAGAACTACAGAGCAGGAGCAGGGCAGAGGCAGCTGGAGAGGAGCAGGTGGGTGAAAATGGGGCAGGAGAAACGCAGGAACCCCGGGAGGGTCTGGGCTTGGCTTTACTCAGGCTCTGTGGCRTTCTTCAGGCTTTGGCTCTTGATGCTCTTTTTGCTGGAGGAGGTTTTGGAGACGATTTTCACACCCGGGTTGGTGCCTTTYGCACTTCCAGAGCTGAAATTCCCTCCGCTGGTGCTCAGGGCGCTGCTGCCGCCTCCAGCGTGGCCGTAGCCACCGGCGGTGCYCAGACCACTCCCTCCTCCAAATCCGCCTCCAAGACCACCTCCAGCCCCGAGTCCAAGTCCTCCTCCACTTCCAAAGCTGTAGCCTCCTCCTCCTCCTCCTCCACTGCCAGCTCCGAGACCGAAACCGCTCCCGCCGCCTCCTCCAAGGCCAAAACCACTTCCAACGCCTCCTCCAAGGCCAAAACCGCTTCCACCACCTCCTCCAAGGCCAAAACCGCTTCCACCTCCTCCTCCAAGGCCAAAACCGCCTCCGCCGCCTCCTCCACTCAGGCTCAGTCCACCAAATCCTCCTCCTAAGCCAGGTCCACCAGCCATGCCAGAGCTGGAGCTGATGACCGCTGCAAGGAAAAGCAACAAGAGGGTTGGACATGTTCTTTTTGGCAGTTATGGAATCATGGGATGGGATGGGMTGGGCTGGAAGGGGTCATAAATGTCATCCCATCCCACCTCCTGCCATGGGCAGGGACACTTTTCACTATCCCAGGGTGCTCCAAGCCCCATCCAACCTGGCCTTGAACAGTTCCAGGCATGGGGCAGCCACAGCTTCTCTGGAGTCACCCAGTGCCATGAAAMTGGGGAYCTTGAATCAGGACTTCGTGAGGACYTMGATTCACAGGGCTTSAACCCAACTTCCATCCCCTGCACCAGCCCCTAATGGCAGTAGACAGCTTCAAATGTCTTATTTGGGGAAATTCCCTTTTCCCAAGGTTGCTCCCTGGCCCTGTTCCCCAAGCCAGACTTTGGGATCGAGAACTGTGATACTTACAGTAGCTGATGGGGTTCAGTCCCTCCCCGCTGAGCCTGTTGGGGAATTAGAGGAGATTAGGGCAAAATTACAGAGACAGACAAAGGAACCAACCTCGGATGGGAAAAGTGATAGTCACTATTATTCCCACAAGGATCTTGYTCCCACCTGCTCTCCTCGCCCTCCAGCAGCTTCYTGTAGGTCGCRATYTCGATGTCCAGGGCCAGCTTGACGTTCATGAGCTCCTGGTACTCGCGGAGCTGCCGGGCCATGTCRGCCTTGGCTTTCTGCAGGGCGTCCTCCAGATCAATCATCTTTGCCTTGGCGTCCTTGAGGGCCAGCTCCCCACGCTCCTCAGAGTCTCCGATGGCCGTCTGTAGGGTGGCACACTGCAAGGGAGGGRGGATTGGAAGGCTGCTTTTCCCTCTGAGTGAGAGTCACCCAAAGAAGAAACCCATTCTGACCGGGACATTCATGGAAAATGTTCCAGTTGAGCTAACACGGCTGGAGTTGAAATGCCAGGTTGGCAAGAATGACTTAAAAGTGAAATTTTACAGTGTTTAGCCCTTTCCAGGAGGGAATTCAACACCTTCCAAAGTCCCTGATCTGCAAAGCTGAGCTGCAGTKTTGAAGGACAGCAGAACTGGGCTCTGCAGCTCTTTTTGCCTTTGCTACCTGGTTCCTCGTGTTCTCGATCTCGGAGCGGATCCTCTGGATGAGCCGGTTGAGCTCTGAGATTTCGCCCTTGGTGTTGCGCAGGTCGTCACCRTGTTTCCCAGCCGTGGCCTGCAGCTCCTCGAACTGATGGTGAGAAGGAAGATGGATCCAGAACTATCTGAGGTGTCCAGCCGGACAAAGCGTGGCTTGAGCAGCCCTCTTAGGGACAGTAGGGTTTTCCTGTGGCACTGATGGGTCAGCTCACCTTGGTTTGGTACCACGCCTCGGCCTCGGCRCGGCTCCGGTTGGCGATGTCCTCGTACTGAGCTTTGACCTCAGCGATGATGCTGCTCAGGTCCAGGTCCCGGTTGTTGTCCATGGACAGGATGACGGCGGTGTCGGACACTTGGGCACTGAGCTGGGCCAGCTCCTGTTGGAAGGAAGCACACGGGAGCTGCACTTACCTGTCCCAGCTCTCAGAGTGGTGGCAGTGCCCAGTCAAGGATGACAGTGGGACAGGAATCGGGGGTTTATCTGTACCGCTTCATAGAGGGCCCGAAGGAAGTTGAGTTCATCACTCAGGGCGTCCACCTTGGCCTCCAGCTCCACCTTGTTCATGTAAGCAGCATCCACATCCTGGAAAAGAGCAGCCATGAGGACACCTGTGGCACCTGGATCCTCTTCTCCACCAGGAAGAAGTTTCTTGGCACAGCCAAGAACCGGCCAAGCCTGGAGATGAGGCTGCCCCTTTCTCTGTCACCTGGTGGAGAAGCTGTGTGTGGCACATCCCACTGGAAGAGCACCAAGGGGGCATTTTTAGCCCTAGAAAAGTGCTGTGAGACATTTGGGAGTGAATAAAGAGGGAGGTTCTGGCTCTTTGGTACCCAGGATTGATTCCCAGCATGACTGATCCCCTTTGTCTCCACCTGATGTGTTTTGCAGMTCTGGGGGTTGTGGAACACGAGTGGGAGGAGACTTTGCTTCCCTCCTCCAAGCCCTTCCATTCCTTTCCCCCAATACCACCATCAAATGGTGATTTAAGCCCTTTAAAGGATGAGGATGCAGCTCCACAAGATCTCCCATGCCTCAGGACATTCCCAGTCTGGGCAATRTTTTCTCAGCATCTCCTGTCTCACCCACCTTCTTGAGCACCACGAATTCGTTCTCTGCTGCTGTGCGCCGGTTGATTTCCTCTTCATACCTGCAGGGATAAAGGGAAAGAAGTGCTGGATCAGACCTCGGGAAGCAGAACAGGTGTCCAGGTAGGACTGCAGGGTGATATGGACTGCAGGTGGCATCTCCAAATCGGCCTCCTGGGAATTGTCCAGCTCGAATGTGTAAGACTCCCATTTCTCCAAGGGCTGAAAGGACAATTTTGTCTTAATGCAGACAGAACAAGGAGGGTAAAGCTGGTTTAGAGGATTTTCCTGTGCAAAAGCCATCACAAGGTGCTGTGTCCTGGCTGAGTCTCCATTTTTTGATGGGAAAAATGTCGATGGACCCTTTTTGGTGCTGTTGAGGGAAATGGGTCCTGCAGGGAGGGATAGCTCTGAACAGGGCAATTAATGATCTTTTCTGTTATGGGTTGGAGCACAAACTGGAGACACATTTTCCCCTTTCCTGGAGAAATTTCCATTAGTACTTCAGGCTGGATGTTTGACTTTCAGAAACWGAAATGTTTGAGATGAATCATAGAATTATAGAACTAAAGTATCAAGAATCACAGAATTATAGAATTACAGAATTATAGAATCATAGAATCACAGAATTACAGAATAACAGAATCCCAAAATTCTATAATTATATATTGTTCTGGAATTCTATATGATTATAGATTATTCTATATTATATATATTATTCTATATTTTATATATTCTTATATTATATTCTATAGTATATTCTTTTATATATATTATATATATGTGATATATATATACTATACTATATATTCTATGATATTTTATATAGTCTATTATGGAATATATCATATTCTATATAACATATTCTGTAATGTATTCTATATAATACATAACTTTTAATATTTGTATTTGTATGTAATATACTATATTCCATATTACATTATATATTTGATATATTTTTATATTACATACTTATCTAATAATTGTTTATATAAATTTGTATAACTAATTATATATAATAATTATGTATAATAATTTATATATTTAATTATATATAATATATTTTATATGTATTGATTCTGTATTTCATATAATTCTATATTATATAATTCTATATTAATTCTATGTTATATATAATTCCATGTTATATATAATTCTACATTATATATGTTCTGGAATTCTACATAATTCTGGAATTATATAAYCACAGATTCAGCTGGGTTGGAACAGACCCATCAGGATTATTGATTCCAACTCGTGTCCCTGCACTGACACCCCAGCAATCCCACAATTGTCCAAACGCCCCTGGAGCTCTGGTAGCCCTGGTACTGTGGCCATTCCCTGGGGAGCCTGGGCAGTTTCCAGCACCCTCTGGGTGAAAACTGCTCCTGCTCAGTGTTCAGCTGAACCATCCACAAACCCCATTTCACCCTCACTTGTTCTTGAAGTCCTCCACCAGGTCCTGCATGTTCTTGAGCTCGCCGTCCATGCGTCCGCGCTCGTTGAGCAGGTTGGCCAGCTGCCGCCGCAGGTTGTTGATGTAGGCCTCGAACAGCGGGTCCAGGTTGCTCTTGCTGGAGTTGTTTTTTTGGCCCTGCTCCTGCAGGAGGGTCCATTTGGTCTCCAGCACYTTGTTCTGCTGCTCCAAGAAGCGAACCTGAGCAATGGGAAGCAGAAGGGCTTAGGCAGAGGACAGCTGTGAGCCAATATTCAGTAACTGGGAGTGATGCACAGCAGCAGCCAAGGGATTCCTGTCCTAAGAGTTTCCAAACTGGGAATATCCTCTGGATTATCCAGGGCTGTGTTAGCCCAAGGTGTAGGTGAGCAAATCAACCCTCAGTGGATGGTTCCCCATTTAATTTAGGAAGACAACAAGCAATGGTAAGAAAACTCAGGTTGAGCTCTTTCTTCAACAGACTTCTTTCACACCCTCTGGGGTTTCTTTCTTTGCAAGATATTTATCTTCCTTCATTAGAGTACTAATGTTAGGAGACTTAACTGCCTTTCCTTTTGCTCACACATACAACATATCCAGTTAAAAGCCAAGGAAGGACCTGAGTGGTTGAGTCAATTGAGTCAATATAAAAAAGGTTTTATCTTGCAGGTAATAAACAAGGACCAACACATCTGCTGTGCTTGCCCGGAGAGAGAGTTGGGTTGAGCCACTAGAGCTGGACCCAAAATTGACTTAATTTCAATTAATCTGTGTTATTTCTCAGGCACAAAACCTGGATATAATCCCATTATTGCTAGTTCCTTGTTTTCTGCCCCGTAACTGTTTAGAAGGATATTATTGTATGAGGGAGTTAACTGCAGGGAGGAAATGGGTGAAGGACTGGAGCTCCCTGAAGTTGTATTTTTGTACCTGCAAGACCCTCATTCCCCTCTTCCACAGATCCACAGCCCCTGACGAAGTCTCACCTTGTCAATGAAGGAAGCAAATTTGTTGTTGAGGGTCTTGATCTGCTCCTTCTCATCCTTCCGCACCTGCTGGATGTTYGGATCTATCTCCAGGTTCAGCGGGGCCAGCAGACTCTGGTTGACGGTCACTTCYTGGATTGTGCCCACTCCAGAAGGGCCACCAGGAAACCCCGCTGGACTCCTGCCACCGCCCAGCCCTGCGGGGAATCCTCCCAGCCCRCCCATCCCACCAAAGCCAAGCCCTCCACCACCTCCATGCCCACCACCAAAGCCAAGCCCAGCAGGACTTCCACCAAAGCCAAATCCGCCACCGCCACCACCGAGCCCCAACCCAAGGCCACCACCAGCTCCGCCACCACCAAACCCACCTCCTCCACCACCGAGCCCCAGCCCGAGGCCACCACCAGCTCCACCACCACCAAATCCGCCTCCTCCACCACCTCCCAGGCCGGAGCCACCAGCACCTCCGCTCCCAAACGCCGCTCGGTAGCTGCTTCCAACCCCGATGGAAATCCTCTTGCTCCCACCAAGGTTGTAGAGGCTCCTGCTGCCAAAACCTCCACCAACACCAGCACCGCCGCCGCCACCTCCTCCAATGAGCCTCCCAAAGCCACCTCCGCCTCCTCCCGCTCGCGCCACGGACACAGAGCTAAAGCCAGCCCTGTTGCCACTCGGAATTATGGCCGAGGCAGCGCTGTAGGATCGGCCTCCACCCCCTGTCCTCATGCTGAGCGCCCGGTTCATCACGGCACCAGAGAAGGGCCCTGCGCAGCCAGAGAGACTCAGCAGCTCTCTGAGGGAAGGGAATGCGGGTGCCCCTTTTATCCCCCGGGGATCTGGGCTTGGTTGCATGGAAGTCCAGTGATCAATTTGGTGCCTTCATGGTTTTGACGTGCCAGGAGGCAGCTGTCTCCCTGAGGCTCGTTAAACCCTGATYGCACCCAAACACACCTCCTGGGGCTGGGGCCGCTCAGCTGGAAGGGTTATCTAACGCCCAGATTTCTGGCAGGGACACCTCAGCCTGATGCAAAGCTTCTGTATCCTTGCAGAGATGGATTTTATTTATTTTATTTTATTTTATTTTTTATATTTTATTTTATTTTATTTTATTTTATTTTATTTTATTTTATTTTATTTTATTTTATTTTATTCTGTATTATTTTCTCTATCCCTGGAAGCGTCCAAGCCCAGACTGGACTGGGATTGGAGCAACCTGGCTTAGTACAAGGTGTCCCTGCCCATGGTAGGGTGGAATGAAACGGTCATTGAGATTCCTTCCAACCCAAACCATTCTGGGATTACATGATTCTATAATTCCCTCGCTGTGAAGTGAAAGAAAATAAATTCAAAATGTTATGAAACTGGAAATAACATATTGGAGCCCCTGATTCTATTTAAAAGATGCAGCAGATTAACACAGAGATCAGTGGAGAGTCCTCTGGACTAACTCGAGTRAAAGACAGTGAGAACAAAATGGTTAAATCTGAACAAAAATATTTCATGGGGTTTCTTCACCTGAAGGCATAAGGCAGCTTGATGTTCATGAAACCTGACATCCCTTTTGGGGCTCTGATTTATCCCGTCTGCTGTTCCCACTCCTGGGCAGGGACCATCTCTTGGGGATGATTTGCTCAAAGAGGTCCTGATCAAGTTTTCCTCTTTCCCCTTTCCCAATTTAAATAGCACCTCAAATTTTGCCCATTTATGTTTATTATTTAGCCTATGGCAGGTTTTCTAGGCTTCTCCTCTGGATATTTGCCTTTCCAGAGGGCATATCCATCCCACTCAGAGGCTGCATTGGGATTTCTTCAGATCCCTGATGATGTGATTGATGAATTTTCATCTTGACCTAAAAACTATTTTTAAAAAAAGAGGCAGATTCTCTGAAAAACTCTGCCCAGCTCTGTGGAACGATGTCGTCTGTCTGCTTTAGGATGTAGTCAGTCCTGAGTTTCTTGCTCTCCCCAGTTCTGATTTCTTTTAAAGATCTTTGAACCATCCAAAATGCTGCCAAAAGCAGATTTAACCAGCATGAAAAATACTCCCACAAATTCTCCTAATTTTACTTCCTGGAGTCTTTGGGGAAAAAAAAAGACCAAGTTCAACAGGGTGTGGTGATATTTTTGGGCATTTCAGACTTGRTGGAACTGCAGTGTTGAGAGCATTTTATCCCTCTCATGTCAGAGCTCAGCTGGTTTTCAGCATGGGGCTGCCCTGGTGGCTTTGCCTGAGCTCTGCACAGCTGGAGCTTAAATATATTTACAGGACAGGACTCTACTTGCCCTTCAAAACACATCCCTGTGCCCCAGTGCTACAAAACCATTAAGGAGGAGCTAAAATCCCACTGGCATCWTTGGAAGAACAATTAAACAGGTGCTGCTGAATACAGAAGGCCAAATATCTGATKATCCTTGCAGAAATGCTGCCGTGCMGGCTCAAATGGGAGAGTTGGGGCACTGAAAGAGAATTTCCCTTTGCAGTGAGAAATTATTCACAGTTAGTGCAGGTCGGCTTGCTTCTTTCTGGAAAATGTGCGTCTGAATCTGGAATGTCACTTGAAATTCATGAGCACCCATTGATGATTTGCATAAAATTCAAAGCCAGGGTGCGATGGGAAAATGAGATTTTGTCTTCATGGTTCTTTGACCCCAGTAAAGGCAGCTTGTCCTGAAGCTGAAGAACGGGTTCGGATCAGATGTTAGAGCTGAATGAATGTAATGGGATTAAAGGTGGGGCTGCCAACAAGAAAGAAGGAATTGTCACTTTAGGCTCCCACACTCTTCTCCCCTCGGCTTGTTGTCCACGGGGTATGTGAGCGATGCAAAGGCTGCCCCAAAAACGCTGCCTTTCCTTCCTGGGGTGGTTTGTGGTGTGGAGGAGCCGAGGGTTGGGGCTCCAAACCCAGAGGCTGATGTGGAATTTTCATTGATCTGTTTGGATCAACTCTGCCAGGCTCTGGGTTCGAGCTGAAAGCAGGAAAATGGAAGTGAAATATATGGAGGAAAGAAATTCCTCCCTGTGTGGGTGGGGAGGCCCTGGGATGTGCTTCCCAGAGAAGTTGTGGCTGCCCCTGGATTCCTGGAAGTGTCTCAGGCCAGGCTGGATGGGACTTGGAGCACCCTGGGACAGTGGAAGATGTCCTTGTCAATGGCAATGAGTGGAACAAGATGGGTTTTAAGATCCCTTCTAACCCAACCATTCCATGAATTCCCGATTTTCAACTCTATCAATTTACAAAAGGGTCTGTCCAGAGTGACACTGTGCAAGATTTGACATTTATCTACCCCAAACCTACATTCCTGGCTTTTTTGTGTCCAAAATACCCTGATCTACGTGAACATCTTCAAGCAGGCAGCAGCAAACACGGGTTTTGCAATAGCTGGGGGTTGAGGACAGGGATGATTAAAGGTTTTCTCCCAGAAATGCAAGAGCTGCCAGGCTGCTTTTGTCCCCCGGGGAGCTGGCTGGTGTTTGGTGTGCAAGTATTGCTTTGCAGGGAGATGATCAACATAAATCATGAGCTGTTGGGGCAGTGGAAGCTTCTTGTTTGGGTGTTTCTGCTTGGTATTTACATAGAAATGAGATGGAGCCYGAATCGTGCTCACGGAGCAGAAAAGGTGAAGACAACATTTCCACAAACATCTTAAGGGGGGTGAGCTTTGCTTTCTCACCGAGGGATGACCCACTTGGCTTTCACCACCCCCCATCTACTGTGCTGTTTATTAAAATATAATTGGTGGTGTGGTCACTTTTTTTTGGATGTTGATCACATCCAATAAACCACAAGAGGAGATGGAATGCCCCACACTGGGAGAGCGGCAGAGGCTGGAGCTCATCCCGTGGTGGGTTCATCCCACCCCACTAACAAGGACAGACCATGATGGGGGCTGAGCTCATCCTCCAGCCCTGGAGAGGCCAAGGGAAAGCAGCCGTGAGTCAGCAGGGCAGTGTCGGAAGCAGAGTGGGACGTGGGGGAATGAATTACAGCCCCTGGTTCGTGGTGAGCCTTTTGTGGGCAGATGAAGGTGCCCACGCCCTGGGCTGCTCCAGGCTGGTGAGGACACAGGGATTTCWTTCTGCATGGGTGGTGCAGAGCAGAGCTGGGTCAGGGGGTGCTGGTTGTGCCCAGGGGAGCTGTGGGGACGGAGAATCTGCAGGGCCCGTTGGATTCCCGCGATTCCAGTGGTGCCAACGCCTGTGTTGGGTTGTCACCACGGCAAAACCCTCCCAGACACATTATTCAGACCCCCAGTGGGTCACTGTCCTGGGAAATTGGGGACCCTGCAGAACTCAGGGAGCATTGGGACAATGCTCAAGCATCGGGTGGGATTTTTGGGTGGGACAATGCTCAAGCATCGAGCAGGATTTTTGGGGTATCCTGTACAGGACCAGCACTTGGATTCCACGGTCCTTGTGGGTCACTTCCCACCCAGGATATTCCATGATTCCCTGACCCTCATAGAGGAAAGGGAGAGGGCGATGTGATTGCTCATAAATCCCAATTTCCTAAAATTGTGGGAGAGGGATTTCCCCTCYCTGGAAGAGGTGATGGAGGGGCACGTCCAGCCACATCTCCAGCCCCTGCTCTTTGTGTGAGATCACAAATTCTGAGGAAGATGGGGGCTGAGGAAGGAGCCCCTTTAGCTGCACTTTGGGGAGCTTTTAGTCAACTTCTAGCTGTTAGTTAAGAGGGAAGTTAACTTCCCCTTTTACTTCCTTCTAAAATCAACCCACTCTCATGAGAGTGTTCCAYGGGTGGGCTGTGGGATTATTTTCCTGTGAGCTGGTTCTCACTGATTTCATTAAACAAGGGCCTGGCTGCCTTTTTATTCAGTCTCCAGATTTCCCAGACACAGTGAGAGGTCCCAAAAAACCTGCAAATCCCTCAGATCAGGTTAAAGAGCCTCCTTTCCAGACTTCCTTGTGGCCACACTAATCATCGGATGGAATAAAGGTATGCAAAGGTGCTTCAGAAAGGAGAGCAGACAAAAACTTCTGAAAGCTCCCAACTCCACCCATTTGGAGAGTCAGGTTTGAGGAAATTTCTATGAATTGCAATATCAGGGAKGGAAATAAAGCCCAGGCAGCACAGCATGAATTATGCATGGAGTTTATTGAAGGTACTGCTGAAAGTCTGGAGTAAGCGAAGGGTAATAACTCTGTTCACTTACACATTAAAAGCTTTAACTCCGTCTATTACACACAGGAAAAACAACACATGCATTTAACTACAGAAACATAAGGTGCTCGTCTGGGCGTAATTAAAATCTGCTCTACCAAACCTGGTGTAGCAACCTGGACCAATTTGCATAAGCATTCCCAACCCTGTCGTAAACAGGAAAAATTGAATGTTCTGCTGTCATTAAAGTAGTTAAATTACAGCTGCAGCTTTGTCTCGTACAATTAAATTGTGGCTTCTCTCTCTGAAGTTTGGGATGACCAAATTTTTCATCCKTTTGCAATAGCTGCATTAGGCAAAGAAAGCCTCTGCTGGAAAGGGGTCAGGCAGGGAAGGGCAATTGAAAAGCCAAGATGATGTGTGGAGGCAGGAACGGTCTCTGAAATGAAAATCTCACCCGGCTGAGGGGGGCAGGGGGGGATCTCCCCCAAGAAAGACATGAGACAGAGTGCGGGTTTTGTCAAACAAAGGGCTTAGGCAGAGCGATSTCCTAGCGCATGGTTGTGTGATCCCTGTGGCTGTCGGAGGGAGGGGGGAATACTGTTTTTATTGCAGAAATGATGATTTTTTATAAAATCCGCCGCGCGGGGGTCTTTTACCGGCTCGTCCTGACCACACGCACGGCTGTGTTGAACCTGTTCCCGCACACCCCCGGCGCCCCGGGGATGAGCACCGGCCCGGCGCCGCACTGCTCCACCCCCGCGCACACCACGTTGCCCAGGTTGCCCAGRTTGCCCAAATTGCCCAAATTGCCCAAATTGCCCAGGTTACCCATGGCGGGGGCGCACTGGACCCCGTCCACCCCGGTCAGCACTTCCCTGCCCAGGGAGCTGACCACGCTCCTGGCTCCGAACCCTGCCCCGACTTTGGGCACGCAATCCACGCTGCGGGTGCTGAATCCGGCGTTGCCGAAGGATGAGACCATGCCCAGCCCCGCGCCGGCCGCTCCGGTTTTGACRCTGCATTTTCCAGACAGGGACCGGCACTCCCCGACCGTGCCCCCGCCGCTGACCACGGCTGCGGGAGGAAAACACGCTCGGTCACGCCCAGAGCGGCCAAAACCCGGCTTGAAAAGAGCTTAAAAGGGCTTGTGAGGAAATTAAAGGGGGTTCATTAACTCACCKACGCTCACAGGGTTGCCGGTGCATATCCTGTCAAGGAAAGAAACATCTCAGGGATGTATTCAGGGTCACATTCCTCAAATACACAGGGAAATAAAGCCCAGCCTCTGCCTCGTTAGAAACCTGACACGTCCTTTGGCTTTTTGGGTGCACTGGGGTGCCAGGTGCTAGTTCCAATTGCCCACCAAAGCACTGCAGGGTTGGATCTCTAATTCCAC
>NW_026624282.1:63785-67902 GCF_030028575.1 Malurus melanocephalus
ATCCCTACCTGCTCTCTTCGCCCTCCAGCAGCGTCCTGTAAGTGGCAATCTCGATRTCCAGGGCCAGCTTGACRTTGAGCAGCTCCTGGTAGTCTTTGAGCAGACAGGCCATCTTGTCCTTGGCCTGCTGCAGAGCTGTCTGCAGGTCAATCAGCTTCTGCCGGGCATCCTTGAGGGCGCAGTCTCCGCGTTGCTCAGCGTCACAGATGGCCGTCTGCAGGGCTGAAATCTGGGGAATATCCCCACAAAGCTTCAGTAAAAGTAAAGTAAAACCCATCCAGTCCCATYCCCTGSCCAGTCCCCACTCCCTCCACCAGCCCAGGCTGCTCCAAACCACATCCAACCCAGCCTTGGACACTTCCAGACACAATTTCTCGGGACAAGAGGGAAGCCAGGAGCGATAGTAAATGCTGTCTCCACAGAGTTGCTCATGTGACCCCTTGTTTCTCAGCCAGGAGGTTCCAGAGAGCCAAGATTTAGGCTGGATTTGTGATGGCCAAGCTGTTTGGGGTCAAAGGAGTGGGATCTGCTGGCTGCAGCTTGGTGGGAGCCCCCAGCAAACACTGATTCTGATACAGCCACAGCAACGTATGTCTTATTTGCCAAATGAGAAATAAATCTGCTTTTTGTGTGCATGAACAGCAGATGAGAAGATAAAATCGATCTGAGCACGGGCAGAGGGTTCCTTGCCACTCCTCAGGGTGGGAGCTGCAGGACAATTCCCTTTGGAATTGGGTGGATCCATCCCGTGGTCCTACCTGTTTCTTCACGTTGTCCGACTCACACTGCAGCTTCTGGATCATCCTGTTGAGCTCCGCGATCTCGCTCTGGTTGTTCCTCAGGTCGTCGCAGAACTTGCCCCGGCTGCTGTGGAGCTCCTCCAGCTGTTGCACGGGAAGARGATGATGTCAACRCCCCCAAAATTCCCCTTCCCTGGCYCCCCTCTCTTTCTGGGATKSTGGGGATTTCTGGAGCTGAACTAAAGTTGATGTCCCCAGGGCCCCACCCAGGACAAGGTGACAGCCCCAGACCTTGGAGGTCTTTCCAGCCTTCAGATTCTCTGATTTGCCCTTTGGGAAGTGTTGAAGCTCCTCCAGCTGCACAGAGGATTCAGAGATGTCTGAACACTCTGGTCTGCTCTGCTTGTACCCAAATGTCTCCAACTACTCTTTTAAGGGTTTGGGGGTTTTTTTTGGCACAACTTTCTCTAGCAAACCGCAGTTCATACACAAGGTGGGGTGGGCTGAAGTTGCATTGTGGAGAATGGGAATAGTCTCAGGAATGATCTCAGAATGGTCTCAGAAATGGTCTTGGAAATGGTCTTGGAAATGGTCTTGGAAATGGTCTCAGGAGTGGTCTCAGAAATGTCTCAGAAATGGTCTTGGAAATGGTCTCAGAAATGGTGTAAGAAATGGTCTTGGAAATGGTCTCAGAAATGGTCTTGGAAATGTCACAGAAATGGTCTCAGAAATGGTCTTGGAAATGGTCTTGGAAATGGTCTCAGAAATGTCTCAGAAATGTCTCAGAAATGGTCTCAGAAATGGTCTCGGAAATGGTCTCAGAAATGGTCTCAGAAATGGTCTCAGAAATGGTCTTGGAAATGGTCTCAGAAATGTCTCAGAAATGGTCTCAGAAATGTCTCAGAAATGTTCTTGGAAATGGTCTCGGAAATGTCTCAGAAATGGTCTCAGAAATGTCTCAGAAATGGTCTCAGAAATGTCTCAGAAATGTCTCAGAAATGTCTCAGAAATGGTCTTGGAAATGGTCTCAGAAATGTCTCAGAAATGGTCTCAGAAATGTCTCAGAAATGTTCTTGGAAATGGTCTCGGAAATGTCTCAGAAATGGTCTTGGAAATGGTCTCAGAAATGTCTCAGAAATGGTCTCAGAAATGTCTCAGAAATGTTCTTGGAAATGGTCTCGGAAATGTCTCAGAAATGGTCTCAGAAATGTCTCAGAAATTGTCTCAGAAATGTCTCAGAAATGTCTCAGAAATGTCTCAGAAATGGTCTTTCATGGAAATTCATGGAATACTCACCCTGGTTTGGTAGAAAGCCTCCACCTCGGCCTTGCTCTTCTGGGCAATCTCCTCGTAGCAGCACTCCACGCTCTTGATGATGCCCTCCATGTCCAGGTCCCGGCTRTTGTCCATTTGCACGATGACCGAGGTGTCACACAGCTGACAGTCCATCTGAGCCCTYTCCTGCAGGACCAGAGCGTCAGTGCCATTCCCTCAATCAGCCCCAGCCAGGAGGGTCTGGCTGGATGAGGTTCTCTCATGAACTGAGGTTCCTCGTGTCCAGCAAACCCTGGAGCTGGGACGTGTTTTGGTGGCACGACATGGGATGGGTGCGTGCATCTCCCTGAGGGAGGGTGGGGAATCCTGGTGGAGCAACCCATTCCCACATTCCTGGCTGTGCCAGTGCTTTCCTGGACTGGGAATTTCTCAAAAATCATTCTTTGGGCCTCACTGACCCTCACTGAGGGGTTTTAGCTCAGAAAGGTGTCAATGCAAAGTGTCCCCAGTGTGTTTTGTAAAAAACTTGAGGAATTTTAGGCAGAAGTGTTATTATCACAAAAAATATTTTGACTAATGTAAGAAAAAAAAACCAAAAAACAAGTGCTAAACATATTTGGCCAACCCAGGGATGGTTTGGATTAGAATTTGAGAGGTTTTCAGGCAAAAGATCTCTCCCTTTGTGGGCAGCAATGTGGGAGACAGCCAAGACCCCCTGTGCCTTCCCAAAGCGAGTGCAGCAGTGCTGTCATCAAATACTTCTGAAGACACAGAGTTCTGGGTTGCAATTCCAGGATTTTCAGAAAAAGACACTTTTCCCTGCACTCCTGGTGTAATACTCAGGCAGGRAGGGCAGGAGATGATGCCTCACCCCGGGAGCAGCAGGGCTGGGAGCTCTTACCTCGGCGTAGATGCACTTCAGGAACTCCAGCTGCTGCCKCAGGAGACCYACCCTCACCTCCAGCTCCTCCTTGGTCAGGTAGAGACAATCCACATCCTGGAGAGACACCAGAAATTCCATTAAAAGAGGTGAAGGAACGACTGGGCCAAACCCCAGGTTTTCTTTAGATTTGGAGGAAACCCTCCCCCATTTCCAGCCCTTAGCACTATCTGGGTTTGTGCTGAAAACCTCAGAGAGGCTCTTGACGTTCCTTGGGCTGCCTCATTTTTGGGGTATCAGGGTGCCAGGACCCCCAATTTCTCCCCCAGGCTCCCAACCCGTGGTTTGCCCACCTTTCAGCTGGTCCTGGCTCACCTTTTTGAGCACCACAAACTCATTTTCTGCCGCGGTGCGCTTGTTGATCTCATCTTCGTACCTGCAGGAAAGGGAAATGGGGGACATTGAGCCCCGAGGGTCCTGTATCCATCACCCAACTGCACAGTGCAGACCATGGGGAACAAGATTTCACTTTTCACCTCATTTTTTATCATTATTTTTCCTTCATTCCTGTTTCTTCCCCCTTTTTACTGGGCTTTGCTCAACAGTTTCAGCCAGCCGGTAATTTGAGTGGCTGCAGTCAGAGCCCAGAAAATCTGCCCAAGCCACCTGAAATGCAAAGCTGGAGGCTTGGATTGCTGCTTCCAGCCCTGCTSCTTTGTGAGATGTTTTTCTGGAGCACCCAGGACTCTGCTCAGGGTGGTTTTGGGGAGACTGTGGCCAAAATGCCCCAGGGGAAGGTCAGGTGCTTGAACAACCTGTGAAACTCCCGGGTGCAGTGGGGAGAGCAGTCAGGGCATAATGACTCAGTAATTGGGACCTGGASGAACTTTCACAAGATGCTGATTCTGTGAGTTGGACCTGCTCAGTGTTGCCTCAGCAAGAAAAAACAGCCGAGATGATGAACTCTGGGGAAAGGTTGATCCAGTGACCTGGTTTGGGGCTTAGCAGAGCACATGGGGAGATATTAACGAGCATCTGCAGCTTAGATTAAAAAAAAAAAAAACAATTCCCACATTCCCTCTGGGAAGAGAAAATAAATCCCAACACAGTGTGGGTGGAGGAAACTGGCTGAGGGTTTTGTGAGGATGGATGGCACTGGGGAAGTCACAGGCACTGGTGATGGGGGAGGTTTGATATGGCAAACCACAGGATGCAGGAGGCA
>NW_026624282.1:68600-74687 GCF_030028575.1 Malurus melanocephalus
AGTACTGCGGTGCCGTGACCCGTGCTCTGTTTTTTGGGTCCATCCAAAAGCCTTTTCCTGGATTCAGGAATGCCACTCAGGCAATGCCCAGGCCTGCAGCTTCCCTGGGCGTGACTTACTTGCACTTGAACTCCTGCACCAGGTCGCGCAGGCAGCGCTCCTCGTTCTCCAGCCGCTCGCGCTCCCCCATCACGCACTCCAGCTGCTTCCTCAGGTTGCAGATGAARTTCTCAAACACGGGCTCCAGGCTCCTGCGGGTGGCTGGGACCACATACTGCTGCAGCAGCTCCCACTTGGTGGTCAGCACCTTGTTCTGCTGCTCCAGCAGCCGCACCTGGACAGGGGAAGAGGTGGAAGAGTCAGAAAAACCCCTCCTGTCCCAAGGATTCGCTGTTTCCCAAAGGGAAAAGTGAAAATCGAATCGGAATTGCAAATGGTCGGGTGTTGCTGTCTCAGGGGGTTGAGTGGGACCAGAATCTTCTCTGAGCTCGAATCTCAAGCTGAGCAACATCAGCACTTTCACTCCATGCTGAGGCCAATCCTGGGCTCAACCAATGCTGGTTCAGTCAGACACCTCCCATTCTCTCCCCCAAAATCTGGCTSAGACACCTCCCCTTCCCCACAGAGCCTGGCTCAACCAGACACCTCYCTCCTCCCCCAGAACCGGATCCTCAGCCTCCCAACGGGCCCAGGGCAGTCTCGAGTCTTTCTCAGCACTAAAAGCTCCATCCAGGACCTCATTTGGGTGTATCTGATTTAAACTTCAACCGTGGATACTTATCATGCCTTTCACTTCTAGATTAAAGGGTTCTCTAGAACCTTGATGGGTCATGACTAAGTGATTTCACAAATGGGAGGAAGCGGGAGTTGTTGCTCCTGGGTAGATTTGGTTTTTCCAGTTGCAGAATAACTCTCCAGGAAAATCGGGATCAGATCAGACAGAGCAAATTTTCTTTGCTGTTTGCAAAATTCTTTCCCATAACAGTCATGAAAACCATTAAAAGTAGCCAAGAAAGCAACAATTAATTACCTCTTTTTAGGAAATCACTAAACCATTTCATTCGCAGAGTGGAAGGACAGAGAAATTAAAACAATTCCTCCCATTTTAGTTAAATCCATCCTTCCACATCACCTTCATGGAACACTAACTACTTTAAGAATGCAGAAGTCCTTTGGATTTTATAGATTTTTGAGAGCAACATCAGATTATATCCTTGGAATAAAACTTCCTATCCTTCCATGTCTCCATCTCTCCACTCACAGGTTTGAATTTACTGATCCCTGGAGCTGCTCCTGCCTGAGCTCTGCAGCAGTTTGGTGACCATCCAGAGCTACAACAGCGCTGGTGTTGCCTCAGTACAAAATTAAATCCAGAAGGTCTCCAGGCCAGGAGATGGAGGATTCCATCAGGAATGTTTAAAAACCAGGAAACCAAGACAAACATCTCCCAGCGCTGCCCCTGGGGATCTGAGGGGCGCAGGGCAGGGGGAGCAGGCTCTCACCTTGTCGATGAAACAGGCGAACTGGTTGTTGAGATTCTTGATCTGCTCCTTCTCGTGGGTCCGCACCTGGCACTCCTCGGGGTCCACRCCCACGCACAGGGGCTTGAGGAGCTCGGGGTGGATGCTGACACCGCGGATACCCTCGGATCTCCCTCCGTTGATGCCCATGCCCACGCCGCTGCCGAAGCCGCCCACGGCCACTCCGTCACCCAAACCTCTGTAGCTGCCCAGGCCCCCGAAGCCAGCGCAGTTGCCAAAACCCACGACGGTGCCAAAACGGCCCCCGCCGAACGCCACTCCGCAACGCCCTACACCAGCCCCGCTGTAGACACTGCCACGGCAGCTGCCACCGAAGGAAATCCTTTGCCCTCTGCCCAGGTCGCAGACGCTGCGGCTGCTGAAGCCGCCGATCCCACACCTCCGTCCCACGGGCTGGCACACGGAGGCCGTGCTGCTGTTGGGTCTGCCCAAGCCGCAGACAGCGGATGCGGAGGAAAATCCTCGTCTCCCMAGGATGGAGCCGGAGGTGTAGCACTGTCGGCTCATGGTGGCCAGGCTGGGGCGGGCAGTGGCGGCGGAGTGGAGGAACAAGAGAGGAGCGGGGACTGGAAGAAGGAGATTCTCCTTTAGAGCCTCTGAGGCRCAGCCCTTCCCCTTATATACATTTCAGGAGGTGCCTGAGATGCAAAATTTTAATTTATCCACTGGGTTTGGTCTGCCTGGCAGCAAGGAATGGCTTCCAACATTTTAAACCCACAGCAAACACTTGTATCTCATACGAAATAATGTGGAAATTAAAATAAACTGCTTTGCTTGCAAGCTTCAGTTTCAGGACTTATATTTTACTTAATTAATCTGCTTCCTTATTGTGTAATTATAGTTTAGCAAAATAATTCAAGGGGTTTTTATTCATGGCTTGTTTACGGTTTGGTTTCACCACAGCGTTTAATTACGTTTTCAGGACCTCCTGCAAAATGTGGCGATGCCGCCCCTTCCAGGGTCGGTGGCCAGCTCCGGGCGGGCTCTTGAGCAATGACCGCTGGTGACAGGGACAGGGAAGGCGGATCCATCCCAGCTCAGCACTGACGTTGTCGGGAGCGTTCTCGTAAGCATTTTATTCCTTCCTCTTGCGGGGATGGCTGTGGATCTCAGAGGGAACTCGGGTGCTGACCTGCAGGATGGGGTTTGGTGGTTTCCATGTTGATGGTGGTACTGAGGATGAATCTGGTTGTGGGGAGGATGATCTGGGAAATTGGGGGTTGACAGAATCGTGGAATGGTTTGGGTTGGAAGGGACAGCAAAGCTCATCTCATTTTGCCCCCTGCCATGAGCAGGGACTCCTTCCACTGTCCCAGGCTCTGAACCCTGTCCAACCTGGCTTTGGACACTGCCAACCAGGCTTTGGACACTGCCAACCTGGCTTTGGACAATGCCAACCTGGCTTTGGACACTTCCAGGGAAGGGACAACCACAGCTGCTCTGAAAACCTGTGCCAGGGCCCAGCGTGGCTTCCTCCACCCCTTGGAATACATGGAATGGAAGATAAGATAATTTCTGGGAAATKACAGTGATTTATTGCTGAGTTATGTGCCCAGGGAAGGCTCTAAATTTCGAATCAGGGTGTGATGGGACCGGGGCACGCAGCGGATTCACGCSAACGGGAGAAGAAACAAAGGAGGGAAGTGAAGTGTTACAAACAGGTTGAGAAATGTCAGCTGGAGTGGAGGTTTTGCCTGATCTTCCCGTGACACACCTTTTTTGACAAKAAATCATTAAATCCCTCCAGTAATATCTGGTAATGAGAAGGCACCGTCCCATCTTAATTAAAATTCTTAAAAAGRTTTTCTAATTTTGCTTGGAAAACAAACAAATTTCCTTTTTTTGCCTTAACAAAGGGGTCTAATCACAAACACAGCGGATTGCAGAGATTGCCCTGAGAAATATTCTCATCTTTGCTGGGACAAAATTACCTGGTTCACTCCGTGCTATTGTCAACTTGAAATGGATTGTCTTGAATTAAAAGTGAAAAAGAATCAGGATATTCAGAACATTTGTGGAATCTTTCCTGGAAAGGTCTTTCCTTTTTTTTTTAACAGGTGACATAATGGGTTGAAATTAAAAACAAAATATTATATTTAATTATAATCATATAGTAGTTCCATTATAGTGCAYGGATTTTTGGGATGCACCTTGCAATGAGATGTTTATTCATGGAATAATGGGGTSATGGAATGGTTTGGGTTGGAAGGGACCTTAAAACTCATCTCATTCCAATCCCATCTCYTGKYCAGGGACRCCTTCCACTATCCTGGGGTGCTCTCATTTCTAGAAAGTTGGAGAAATCAAATGAACTTCTGGGTACCACCCACATCCTTCRTGTCACTTTGAGGTAACCCAAGCACGGGGACCTCTTACACAGAAGGGAAAAGAGAGGAAATATTTTGAGAATGAGTTTTATTTTGAGCCAAAGAGTTGATGCAACCCCTGGAGAGGACACTGGGTGTGTGGTCTGGAGCCAAATGTGGAGCACTGCCTGGGGACAGGGCGTTCWCGGATGGG
Source organism: Malurus melanocephalus (assembly GCF_030028575.1). Lineage (NCBI taxonomy): Eukaryota > Metazoa > Chordata > Aves > Passeriformes > Maluridae > Malurus > Malurus melanocephalus. Next base: position 72,662 of record NW_026624282.1, read on the forward strand.
ACAAAGCATCACCGAGYCCTTAGGGAGGTCCAGACCTGGCTTTCATGAACTTTTTTACGTTGGCACCACCACAGGCAAACTGAAAACAGGGAGAAGCCAGGCTCTAGTCCTGCTTTTCCTGTGCCTCAGCCCTGCACAGCTTCAGGACCAGGAGCTCTGCTGCCCAGCAGGACCACAGAGAGACTCCATGGCAAGAAGACTCCATGTCCTTCTCCTCCAAGAACAGCAGCTTTCCAGTTTTTCCAGCTGTGAGAAATCAGGATCTGGCTGGGGTCAGGTCCTCAGCCACCCACCATGGAGTGCCTTGTGCCACCTGGGTGACACATTTGAGGGCTGCAGACCCTCCAAATCCCTTTTTTTTTTTGTTGGAAAACAGGGAAAATGCCGCTCCTGGGACAGCCACCCTCGTCCAGCTGCAAGCCCTGCGGTCCCATCCGCTGCATGACGAGCTGTCAGGCCGTTCCTCCACAGCAAACCTGCTCTTCAACYTCCAGCTCCTGCTCCTATCCCTAAGAAGTGGCTTCTCCAGGTGCCCAGCCTTGCACATCAGAGGGAGCAGGTCCAGGGCTTGTGGTTTGCAGCTGCTGAGCTTTCACAAAGCCAGCGAGTCCGAGTCACCTGCTGGAGGTTCCACCAGCTTCAAAGCAGGAAGGRCTCTGACGGGATCTGGGCTTCCCAGGAGAAGGGCTGCAATGGTTTTCATGCACAGGTCGTCTTCYTTGAGACCTTTTCTCATCTCACATTTTGTCCTGGTTGTGGGTGAGATGGTGCTGGCAGAGAGGACCTTCCATTTCCCCAGGAGGAGATGAAATTGCTGCTCCCAGGGGTTCATTTTTGATTCAAACCAACATCTTCCACCCAGATTTACAGGGGAAATCCCTGAGCTGCTTGGCCCGAAACATTCCTTGAGCTGTGGTGGCTTTCATGAGACTTCAACACCTTTGAGATTTACATGTGCCCAGATAAATTCAACCTGCTTAAGCACCCACTAAACTGGTACCTGCTAAGCCACCCCTCCAGACAGGCACAGCCTGGGGGCGTTTCCAGCCTCCAGCTGGGATTCTGGCTGGAAAAACCATCCTAAGCCTCCCAAGTCTGCTCTGTCCCAGTGAGAAAAGCGCTTTTTAAGACCCACTCCTGTAAAAATGGGGCTGTCAGGGCCCGGTGGTGGTGGTGGTGGTGGCTTCCCTCCCTCCCTGCAGGCTGGGCAGTTTTTGTGGCTCTCTGCAGAAGGGACATGAAGTCACCATTAAAAGGGTAATGAGGCCCTGGGACATCTCCCTCTGGTTTTGCTGGTCCTGCTCTCCAAGGGTGGCTGTTCCCCGTCCCTTAAGTGCAGCTTGATTTGACTCCCACATCAAAGCACACAGGGGTTRGTGGGGGCTGGGGTAGAGATGATGGTCTGGGACTGGAAACCAGTCACCTTGCTCCACAGCCTCAGCCTGGATCATCTCCGGCCATTTTTACTGCTTTGGGGCAAAGAGATGCACAAGATAATCCCAGATTTTCCTTCCAGGCTGTTCCATGGCTGCTGCCCACATGGACCGCTGGTGTTGGAGATGTTTTCAGGTACGACCTTCCCAAAACTTCTTCCTTCCTTCTGCTGGACCGTGGGTGACCCATGTGGTCCCATCACCAGTGTTGGGGTGCTGGGACAGTCTGCCCAGGGGACAAACTGAGTGACTGGAAGCCACCTGTGTGCCCTGGAAGCCACTTGTGTGCCCTGGAAGCCACCTGTATGCCCTGGAAGCCACTTGTGTGCCCTGGAAGCCACCTGTGTGCCCTGGAAGCCACTTGTGTGCCCTGGAAGCCACCTGTGTGCTCTGGAAGCCACTTGTGTGCTCTGGAAGCCACCTGTGTGCCCTGGAAGCCACCTGTGTGCTCTGGAAGCCACTTGTGTGCCCTGGAAGCCACCTGTGTGCCCTGGAAGCCACTTGTGTGCCCTGGAAGCCACTTGTGTGCCCTGGAAGCCACCTGTGTGCTCTGGAAGCCACCTGTGTTCCCTGGAAGCCATCTGTGTGCCCTG
>NW_026624282.1:75282-80624 GCF_030028575.1 Malurus melanocephalus
GTCCCCAAGGTGATGCCTCACTCAAGGAACACAAGGAGCCACCTTTTGCAAGAGAGAAAAGAAATTGGGTACCGAGCACCACAAGCATCCACCTCTTTCCTTTGTGACATTCCTCCTTSGCACAGCAATTTGTGAGGCATTTTGGCATCGTCCAAAGAGGGCTCTGAGTAATGGGGTGGCATCGGAGTGGTGGTGTCAGGATGAAAGCAGAGCAGCCAGGAAGGAGTTTTGGGAATTGCCCTGTGGAGGAAGAGCCATCCCAGGGCACAAGGCATCCACTGGAAGTGTTTTTTGGGGAAAGGTTGGCAAAAAATCACTCACGGGCAGCTGTGCTTCCTCAGAGGACAATTGTGTCTTCTATGGTGCTGATGGTTTTAATCAGAAAACGTGTTCCTTCATGCACAGAGCCAACCAGGGACTCCTGAGATGCCTTCCAGCAGCTGAGTGAAAGGGAGAGAGTGTGGGAGGAGGGAAATTCAGCCACGGAATTTCAACTAGTTCCCATCAATCGGTCTGGAAATCTGCCTGTGTGTCACAGCAGTGTCTGTGGTGCCACAGAGAGCGGGTGCTTGATGTAACAGAGTTGATTTTGWAAATTTAAAATTCCCTTTAAAGCAAAAGTGAAGTGGAGACAGTGCACGAAGATTTTATGCAGTTTGTTAGCAGAGAGAGGGAGCAGAGAATGCTGAGATTTTATCAGCAAAACGATTTCTATGCTGAATTTAAGAGTGGACAGGGAGAGATTTGATCACAGAGCAAAGCCTCTCACAGGCCGTGTAAAAACAACTCAGCAGGTGAGATAAACAATAAATAAAAACACTTCCAGTGTTGGAGTCCTTTACCTAAATTCAGCTGCCTCAAAACCAGGCACTGAGTTGAAGAGAGACCATGAATAGTCAATGAAAGAGTTTGGAATCATCAAGGAAAAGATTGTTTTCTCAAGCCAGCAGCGCAGGAGAACCTGGAGCCAGGAGCTGATCCAAGAGCAGAGGGTGTTATCTGTCCACAGCTGCCTCAGCAAAAGAAAAGGACAAATTTGAAGCAGCAGAAATAACAATGGTGTGGCGAGCACCTATTCATTAAACTTCCCAGATGGACACGCAGATTAAGGAGATGACAGCAGGCTGAGCTGCTGGAGGATGCACCTATTACCTTAATGAATGGTTGGAGTCACTTTTGTGATTCATTTTGCCACTAACGTGCAGAAATCCTCCGTGTGACACCCCGGTGGTTGCGTGTGCTCTGTGTGGCGGTTTCTCCAGTGGAATAAGTGCAGATAAAGGCAGGATTTGTCCTGGAGGAGTCGGCAACCACCTCCCACTCATTGCAGCCCAACTGCTCGGGATCACCTGCTCCAACATCCCCTGGAGCCCTGCAGCAGCCTGATGGAACACTGGGCTCCACACTCTTTATTTCCCTGGCTCAGCAAAGCCTGCAGGGTTGGAAGCTCCATTTCCAGAGATGAAYGCCCTGAATTGCCACAAAACCACACGTTTGGGGAGATAAAGGCGAGCAACGGTCCGGGCACCTCTGGAGCCTCCCCATGCTGAGCGAGGCCAGGGAAGAAGAACAGAACCACGGGATGGTTTGGGCTAAAGGGAACTTAAAGCTCATCCCATCCCATCCCCTGCCATGAGCAGGGACATTTCCACCACCCCAGGATGCTCCAAACCCCATCCAGCCTGGTTTTGGACACTTCCAGGGATGGGGCAGCACCACTTCCTTCAGAGGGGCCAAGTCATGCTTTGATTTCTCTGTTTCTGATGGGATTAAATTGCTGCTTGACTGAAACCTCCTGTTTTGGGAAACTCTTCCTTCCATGGCCAGAGATGTGCCCATACTGGCTCTGAAATCCAGCTGGGCCACTCTCARCATCCATCAGCACCAGCCTTGGGAACCGGGGCTGCAGGAAAACCCAGCGCTGACTGACGGGGAAAGAAAGCCAAGAAACACCACAGAGAAACGGGGATGGAAAATCCTCCCGTGAATCCTGTCCTGGCTGAGCCCAGTGTGGGCAGAAGAGGGGATTCTGTCCCTGGGCCCAGCACAGGGAGGAGCTGGAGCTGCTGCACAGAGCCCAGAGGAGGCTCCAGGATGGTCAGAGGGATGGAGCAGCTCTGCTGGGAGAGCTGGGATTGTCCAGCCTGGAAAAGAGACCAGGGGTGAGCTCATTGTGGCCTTGCAGGGCCTGAAGAAGGTGACAAGAAACATGGAGAGAGACTTTGTAAGGGCCAGGAAAAGGGGGAACAGCTTCCCACTAGAAAAAAGTAGGTTTAGATTAGGTATTGGAAAAAAATTCTTCCCCATGAGGGTGGGGAGGGGCTGGGATGGATTTCCCAGGGAAGCTGTGGCTGCCCCATCCCTGGAAATGTCCCAGGCCAGGCTGGACACTGGGGTTTGGAGCACCCTGGGACAGTGGGAGATGTCCCTGCCCATGGCAGGGGTGGCACTGGATGGGCTTTCAGGCTCCTTCCACCCCATGATTCTGTATTTCCTGCCATCAGGGCTCTCTGGCCACGCTCTGTTGGGGGATCAAAGAAAACACGTTAGGAAAACCTACACTTTTCCTGGCAAACTGTGCCAAGTGGGATCTCAGAAATCCACATTTTCATTTCCAACTCATCACCTGGGTGTTCCCAGGTGATTCAGGCTCCCTCTTTCCCCTCGGCTTGGCAGGATGGACACACTGGGGACACTCACTGGGGGAACACCAGGGTAATTTCTCAGAGCAACAAACACACACAGCGATGTTTGGCCTCGTTATTCCCTTTGTTCTTGTCATTACGTGGTTGGATTTTCTCCCTTAATATCCTGTGGGGAAATCCACCTGCTGGGCATTGCGTGTGATCCCAGGGGGTGTGAAGCACCTGCGTCTCTCGTTCCCCATCCTGASTGGTTTGCATGTGGAAATCTCAACCCATCCAAAGCCAGCTTGGTGTTCAAGGCATCCCAATAATTGCACCCCTGCTCTTCCAAGCTCCTCCTTGGCTTCACCCGGAGAGCATTTCATGTTTTTTTTCCTCCCGGGCGTTTTTTGCAACGCTGTCACTGCTCAGCTCAGCCTTCCCGGTCCCGTCTGCTCCCAAAGCTCAGACAGAGCCTTTACTTTCCCTTTAATTACCGAGCACCACAGCTGCAGCTTCCTCAGCCTCGTTCCATTGAGAGCTGACAAACACCCCGGGCTGTCCCCAAAACGTCACTGCCCCTTTGAGCAACTCCTTTCAAGTCACTCCAAGAGCTCATGATAAAGGGGACCRGTTGCTTCTGAGATTGCTACTGGGTTTGGCATAATTATTGTCACCCCATGGGGTTTGGCACCTTCTTCCCACCCAAATCCTCATCACTGTCACACGTGGAGCCATTGGCCCCCATTCCAATCCAGAGATCTTGGATACCGAGTTTTCACTCCTTTACCCTGAATCCTCATTCTTTGAMCTCAAAACTGAACAAGAACCTTAAAATGCGAAAGATTTTTGTCCTTTCCTTTCTTTCCCCTTACTTTATTCACATAGAACTGCCAATTTAATTTTTGTTGTATGAAATTGCCCATTTCAAGGCAGCTGGCAGASGTCCTGTTTAATTCCTTATCCCAGGTCAACATCTGGGCTCCTCCAGAGCTGGAAGTTGCTCCTGTGCAATAACATTCAGTAGCTGATTGCTCTTTCTGTTATGGTTCAAAGCCTGAAGTCTGCTCTGGGATTTATGACTGGACCAACATMCCCAAAATTGTCCATTTTCACCGGGATGGAGGCGTCACAAACCTTGTGCCTGAAGGTTGTGAAAAAGCTGCCGTCCGGAGCGAATCCCCCTCATTTGCATCACTTTTGGGGAAATGCTGAACTAATTATCTAATRGGATCTCCATCCTGCAGCCACAGCCCAGCCTGGGGTGATTCAGCACAGAGGAAAACACCGAAGCCTCTTTTAATGCTGGAAATGAATAAATCCCCCTGCTGAGCTGGCCCGTGGCCAGCAAGTGTTGGGTGGAGGTGGAGGATTCCCCACCAGAACCCTGAAAAATATTGGTGGTGTTTTCATTCCCACATGGAACACAAACCCTGGTGGGTCAGCCCCAAACTGGGCTGTGCTCAACACTTGGGTGTTTCAAGGAAAAAAAAAAAAAAAAAAAAAAAAGCAAACCCAGCCTTACATTTCCCTGCAGACAGAAAGGGAGGGATTGCTGCTCTTCAAAAACACATCTCAGCAATCCAGCTCCTGCCTGTCCCAGCCCGCCCTGCCCCGCGGCGCTGTCACAGCACCGTCCAGCTCCAGGACCGGCCACTCGGGTTCACACTCTGCTTTGCATGGCTGCTTGGGGCTTGGGTTGGCTTCTGTTCTTCTGAGAAGATCTGTGGAGGGCGGTGGCTGAGGCTGGGAGCTTCCTCGAGCCACCTCAGTGACACAGAGCTGGAAAAAGMGGAGAGGAACGATSMCAGAATCACAGAATATTCTCAGTTGGAATGGGCTCAAAAGGATCAYCAAGTCCAACTCAGCTCATCTGTGCTCTGGGAGGAGCAAATCTCCCAAGAAAGTTTCATTTTTGAGAGACTTTGAACACCTTAAAATTAGGTCAGAATTTACCCAAATGTTTGGTTTGGCCACCAGAAAAAAATGGGTCCAGTGTTCCCCATGTTCCAGGGTTGAAGCACCCAAAGAAAATCGGGATTTCCACTAAAACCACCTTAAAAGGGAAGTTGTGTCAAGCAGAGGAGAAGAAAACCCAGCATGACCCCACTTTGCTTTGTCCCAGGAGGTGGAGAATCCTCCATCACATGCTAAGCCCAGACCACAAGCCTGGACTATCTTTGCCCCACCCTGATCCACCCCTTGAGAACTCAGWTCTGCGACCAAAGCCTTCCCCTGCCTCCCGTTAGCAACACTGACCACATCAAGGGAACAACTCACTTTGGAGCACAGCGTGGATTGTGGAGCCGTCTGGCTGCAAGGAATGAGTGYTGGCAGGAGGAACTAATTAGGGACTAATTTCTTACCTGTCTTGATCCACAATCTGCTCGGTGGCAGGTTCCTTGGATCTCGTTTGTCCCCACCTTCMTGGGGCTACAGGGCTGAAAATCCAATCTGGGATTTCCCATCAGTGCAGCCACGGGGCCCCCCACTTTTGTGTGCTGGGAGTAGTAACAATGGAGTAGTGATTGTAGTAAATGGTGAGTTCAGTAACAATGGAGTAGTTCAGTAACAATGGAGTAGTGGTTGTAGTAAATGGTGAATGCAGTAACAAAGGTGTAGTGATTGTAGTAAATGTGAATTCGGTAACAATGGAGTAGTGCTTGTAGTAAATGGTGAGTTCAGTAACAGTGGAGTAGTGATTGTAGTAAATGGTGA
>NW_026624282.1:81228-82354 GCF_030028575.1 Malurus melanocephalus
ATTCAGTAACAATGGAGTAGTGCTTGTAGTAAATGGTGAGTTCAGTAACAACGGAGTAGTGGTTGTAGTAACAAACTGGAGCGCTGAGTGCCATGTCCACTCATTCCTTGGACACCTCCAGGAATGGGGATTTATCAGTCGCCTTCTCTCCTCCAGACAATTCTGAGACATTTAAACCTTTTTGTTAACGCCTAAAATCAGAAGTGGAAATGAATTTTCAATGAAAGTTGAAATCAACAAGTTGGTTTGATTTAAAGTGGGAAATTCCAAACCAAATCATTCTGGCGTGACTGGGGGGACTTCCCAGTTTGACTCTGTAAGGAATTCACCGTGGAATAAAACAAAAATCCCGCTCCTACCCTGTCAGCAAAGGAGGCAGATTGGCTCCTGGGGTTTCTTTATCTCTCTCAGTCCCAGGTGATTCACTCCCAGATCTCTGCTCATGCTTCGGCTGTTTCATTGTTTGAAGACTGAGCGGAACAGGGATCGCCATCACCAGGATTCATCCTCTAATTCCTCTGCTGCCAGAACCCAAATCTCAGCACTCCCCACATTCTGAGGTTGTGAAAGCCAAAACCAAGGCATAAATGTCCCCCTTTCCTGTCCCTCTCACCACCACCATCTCCACAGGGGCCAGAAAAGGTTCCTATTCCGGTAATTCTGATTTTTTCTGCTTTTTGTTTTTTTTTCTGATTTTTTTTCTGTTGTTGTTAATTCAAAGGCTGGATGAGTTTGGTTTTCCCTTTTCTGCTGCTTCTGAGCTAAAAGGCTTCAAAAACTCCTCATTCAGAATCTTTATCTTATTCCAGGTTGGGAGAGAAGGAAGGGGCAGAGCCTGTCTAGTGGTAAAATTAAGAAAATGTTTCTTATCTCGGATTCCTTATCCAGGTTAAATGGAAGAAATGTCTCTCGAGTCTGCCCGGTTTTGTTTGGCTTGTGCCGGTCGGCGTCAGCTTTTGACATAAAACAACATTTTGGTAACTCTCACCCATGGGGAGTAATGAGCRAGTGGAAAAGCTCAAATGACAGCCTTGGCTCGGAGAGCATTTCCTTGTTCCATTCATTGTGCCGGGGTTAATTACCAGCTCAGGTATTTACTGGGATGGGTGATCTTCCCCCGTGGCTG
>NW_026624282.1:83385-87472 GCF_030028575.1 Malurus melanocephalus
AAATTACTTTCTCTCTGTTCCTGTCAGATTCCCATCTCTTCCTCCTCTTCCTACATTCCTGTCTTGTTTCATTCAGTGCAGAGAGATGATGTAGGAGAAGGGAGTGCCCCATCACAGAATCCCACTGAAGGATCTCAAAGCCCATCCCAGATTGCTCYGAGCCYTGTCCAACCTGGTCTTGGAAYTTCCAGGGATGGGGCAGCCTCAGCTTTTCTCAGCAGCTTGTGCCAGGCCCCACCCTCACCTTTCTTGTCTATAATTTAGGCTCAGTCTGGGGGGGTCAGTGTCATAAATCTCTCATTTTTTTAAAGGTTAATTTAGGGCAGAATTGTCCCACCAATTCCTGGAATGGTATTTCTAATTATATTTTTTTTTTCTAAAAGAACTTCATGGAGACATTGCCCCAATACCAAAATGCTTTCTCTGTTTATTTTTAATTGACAGCAAATCCAGTTCCCCAACTTAAAATGGGTGTTTGAACTTGTTGCTATTGGAGAGAAGGGAAAAAAATAGTCAAAACACTCCTTGAGATTAAAAAGAAAATAAAAAACAATAAAGTCAAAACAATCCCCAAGATTAAAACACAAAATAAATGTCGGGAAGAGAAGTAGTGATCCCTTGCCAGGAGAGGATTTCAAGCTTGTTTTACAGCTTTAATGAATGGTTTGAAAACCATTTGAGATGAACCTTTTTCCCTTCRCTCCTGTGACAAAACTTTTAAGAGCTGTAGCCAGAGAGAGAAAAAAATAAATGCAGCTTTCATTTCCCTCTTTGGTTTGCTAATATTAAAGCTCAGAATATTTGGGTGTTGGCTCCAGGAGGAGGARGAAAGGAGCTTGCCCTTGTTCTGGATGAGGCAGGACCATCTCCCTTTCTTCTCTCCATTATTCAGGCCACTAAAAGTCAATTATTCCTCTGAAATGAGGCAGTCGCCTCCCTCTTCCTCAGCAGTGAACAGGGAGAGTCACCCTCGGTAATAATCGGAATATTCCAGGCTCCTGTCTGAGCTCAGCCTTGCAGGGACAGCCCAGGCTCGAGTCCTCTCCCACCTGGGGCTGCCTCGGTGTCTGATTTTACTCTCAAAGGGGAGAGCTCTGGAAATCCCAAGGATTGCCAAATTCCTGCCCCTCTGAGCTGGGAATGCCATGCCAAGSCAGCTCCTGTTTTCCCAGATGGATGAGCAATGGGTCAGGTCAGCCCCTGTCYCCAAACAAGGCTTTCTCACCCTCTTCTTCCTCAAGAAACCATCTTTTTTTTTTTTTTTAGCAAAACCGGACAGAAAGTGGGCTCCATCCCAGGTATGGATTGTGAAGGGATGGCCTGGCCTCCTGACAGACACCAGATCCAGTTTTGGAGCCACAGTGGTTCCTGGACACTTGGAGTGACATCCGGACACCCCACAGGGAATATTTACACAATTCATCTCTTTTCTGATGTCAAGGAACTTCTATTTCCAAATTCCTTTTGCAAATGGTGAATGAATCAAGCCCAGGTGCAGAATTCCCCACCSAGGTGGGCTCCATCCCATCCATTTGGAGCCAATTAAAAATGAAACAGCTGAACTGGGATTCCTCATTGGAGAGAGGGCACAGGTGGAGAACGAGCRTCCACCTCACCCCACMAGGGTCTGACACCCTGGGAAATGACTTTGGGAAATGATTTTGACTTYGGGAAAYRATTTTGAGAARTGATTTTGTGGGTGATGATTTTCTAGGAGAGGATTTTCTGGGAGAGGWTTTTCTRGGAGAKGATTTTGGGAAATKATTTTGGGAAATGATTCTCTGGGAGAATCATTCATCCTGGCCAGAGCTGGATGAAGCATTTTCCACTCTCAGCATAGAAATKACATCCCCTGCCCTTGCCCAAAGGYGCTGATCTTCTTTCCCGTGCCACCCTTTAATTGTCCCTTTTTTTTTTCAGGCTGCAATTAGAGTTTTGCCCTGTGAGAGTGGGGAGATTACTGGGGCTGCATGACCTGTAATTGTCCCAGGGCTGGAGACAGGAAGACATTCCCTGTGATAATAAMGTCTGCGAGTCCGGCGGGGAGAGGCAGGGAGGATTCCTGGAAATTTGCAGGCGCCTGGCATGGGATATTAATCTTTTTTTGGGTTAAACCCCCTGCMYGGGGCTGCCTCCAGATCCCATGGGTGCAGATGGCCTCGAGCTCCACGCATTTCATGGTCAATTAGACATCTGTGTTTGGCCAGATGAATCAGCCCATGGAAATGTCATTTTTGCCATGAAATAAACCCTCAACAGCCCTGCTGAGCTCAACATGGGAGACACCAAAACCAGGGCAGGGTCAATCCCATTACAGCCAGSAGATCCCATTGCCTTTTAAATCACACAGGTCAAATGACACTGTGTCATCCCCAAAGCCACTAAAGCAAAGTTGTCACATCTGAAACACAACTCTGGTCCCACAGCTCTGATCACCCGACCCACGAGCCCAGAAGGGCAGCGTTGAATTCATCTTCATTCAACTGCTCTGACGTGGAAAATAAATTGTTTGGAGGCTGCAACAGGATGGAAAACATCACTGTGTGGTGCTCAGGATGACTTTGGATGTTTCTGGAAATCTTTGGCACTGATTGTTAATTGGTCTATGAAATATCTTACAGGTGATGTGCTATGGGGAGATAAATAAACCAGAATAAACTCCAGTGGCAACTGAGCCCCACAGTGTCCCAAGCTGCCAACAGAGCACCCAAAGGTCTCTTTGGCTCTCACCTCTCCACAGAGCATTTTTTCACCTATTTTCAGTTTCTTTAAGTACCATCTATGGAAAAACTGAGAGACAAAAGATGTCCTTTCAAAGCAGTTTATTGAGGACGCAGTGAAAAGCTGGGAAGTTTGAGCAGTCAGTGGGAACAGCTCCATTCACGCTGTRCAAAGTGTCAGCGTGGATGATTTATGCACCAGTAACTTCCCTTGGCATTTTGGGGGGATGGAAAAGGAGAGGGGGTGATCTTTTCTAAAAATCAGCACGCCTTGAACCAGCCACCCCAACATGCAGAAGCAAACAGAAGTACTACGTGTTCATCCGTGAGGAAATTACACACACACACAAAAAAATAATAAAAGAAAAAGAAAAATCTGATGGCTACAGAGTAACCAGCAGGTGCTTTGAAAATTGCCTTGTTTCAGATCTAAGCATAAATTTGCAGCTCAGGGTTTTCTTGGAGCAAAAGAAGATAGGATAAAAAATAAAGGGAGCCTGCTCTTTGCAACGCCTCCTGGAAAAGTTACACGGTTAAATTCTCACTCTCTTTTCTGAAATGCTTTGGGAAGAGCAGGARGAAAAAAGAGGGGTCATGGAGAGGGGGAATATTGTTAATTAATCTGCTTGTTATGGGAAAAGACAGAGGGGGAAGCAGGGGAACAGGCAAACCCTTAAAGCTGTGATAACCTAAAGTGCGAACTCAGAAATCACACTGCGCTGAACACCTGCGGGAGAAGTTTCTAGAGGCTTGGAAGCTCTGAAAACACAACTGGGGCGGGGTGGGGGATAAATCTGGGGCTAATAAATGTGGGAAGGGGTTTGGTGCTGAACGTTGCTACTCAGAGGAACCACTGTGCATCCTCTGGGTGTGGGGCCGGCGCGTCCGAGCGCCGCTGTCCGGGGGTTCCTACAGAACCTACGGGACCACGCAGGGGTCTCTGACCACCCCAAAATTCCCCACCACGCCATTATTGCACCCCACAACCTCAGGGCCGCTGGACACAACAACAGGGGGCCCTCCCAGCTGCCGGATGACACAACCCTGGTTGCCAAARGTGATCACCCCTCCGGGCTGGCACTGCCCCATCCTGGCGTTCACAGCCCCGCTGGCCGCGCTGACCACCGTGCGGGCAGCCGGGTAGCCACCGCTGCGGGAGCTGAACCCGCCGGCTTTGCAGCTGACCCCTCCAGGCTGGCAAAACACCTCGGGGATGCACTGCTTGGCCACGGCGCTGAGCACTCTTTTGGGGTGGATTCCGGCGCTCCGGGAGCTGAAGCCGCCGCTCTGAGCGCTGTGCCTGCCCGCCCGCCTGCCCAGCGAGCCGTAGCCACAAGCGGCCCCGTTGCTCGCCAGCATCCCGCAAT
>NW_026624282.1:87705-107914 GCF_030028575.1 Malurus melanocephalus
GGCAGTTACAGAGGAAAACTGGAAGGCTTTCACCAGGCAAGTTGTTTCTTGAGTGACAGAACCAACCAAACCGGATTTGCCCCCCCGATCTGTGCCCGAGCCCCTGCTCCTTCCAGCTCCTCCTCGTGTCCCTCCCCTTCCCATGCTGATGGTGCTGTGTTCCCTTCAAAATTCAAAACACATCCCGTGGTCACCAGAGCATCTCCCTGTTACCTCCAAAAGTAAAAAAGGGTCTTGAATTTGACCTTCTCCCCTCACTCCAAAAGCTGATTATTTCTTTTAAACTTTGGAGGTTTTTGAGATTTCTGGGGCTTAACTTTACAGAACGGGAAAAGGGAGGCAGAGGGATCTGGGGTAAAGAGATAATGCTGCTCCCAAAGGTATCTTCCCTAAAAAAAGAAATCTTCATGGTAGAAAACGTGCAGTACTTACACACGCTCACGGGGTTGCCCACACATATCCTGTGGGGAGAAAAGAGAAATGTGCATCACTCACAACTCTCAGCCACAATCCAGCCCCACATTGGAACACTCCTGACTGTCCTTAGGACAGGAACTGTTTTTGCTGGTGRTCTCCACAGCCTCTGGATTCTCTCCAGGTCCAGTTTTTGTGAGCCTGGGAAGATCCTGGAGCTGCAGAGTTCACCTGSCAGCAGGAACTGCCACGGCCAGAGGCACACAGGAGGGAAAGGTGTCACCCACCTGCTCTCTTCACCCTCCAGCAGAGTCTTGTAGGTGGCAATCTCGATGTCCAGGGCCAGCTTGACGTTGAGCAGCTCCTGGTAGTCCCGCAGCATGCAGGCCAGCTCGTCCTTGGCCTTCTGCAGAGCGTTCTGCAGCTCGATGTGCTTCTCCCGGGCATCTTTGAGGGCGCAGTCCCCACGCTGCTCAACGTCACAAATGGAGGTTTGCAGGCAGGAGACCTGTAAGGGGAGGACAATGGTGCAAGGTTTCCTTTCCTGGTTCCCGGGCACTCTGAGTTTGGATAAATCCAATTGCAAACAGGGAAAACCCACCAGCATCCCATCCCATCCCATCCCATCCCATCCCATCCCATCCCATCCCATCCCATCCCATCCCATCCCATCCCATCCCATCCCATCCCATCCCTCTCCATCCACTTTTCACTTTCCATTCCTCCTAAAGACCACTGTGTCACCTTGCCCTGTGTCTGAGCTGTCCAACTTCTCTGCAAACATCTCCTACCTGCTTCTTGACGCTCTCCAGCTCACACTGCAGCTTCTGGATCATCCGGGTCAGCTCTGAAATCTCACACTTGTTGCTCTGCAGGTCATCACAGTATTTCCCTCTCTTGTCCTGCAGCTCCTGAAACTGGAACCAAGAAACAGGACAGTGGTCACTTTTGGTCTGTGATGTTCCAGGCGCAGACCCAAGGTGGGTTCTTACTCACCCTGGTCTGGTAGAAAGCATCGACTTCCTCTTTGCTCTTCTGGGCGATCTCCTGGTACCAGCACTCGACGTTCTTGATGATGCTCTCCATGTCCAGGTCCCGGTTGTTGTCCATCTTGACGATGACCGAGGTGTCGCAGAGCTGGCGATCGACCTGAGCGCGTTCCTGCGGGTTTATTGAGGAAAATTAACTGTGACATATTTCTGCTTGCTCACAAATTTATGCTCTGTGCCATCATTTACACTTTTTTTTTTTTCTAGAATTACGCTGCAAGTTCTTATTTGTGAAAGTTTATTCTTTGACTTTGTCTGTTCTGGGGCTTTTCCCAAGACTGGGTGCCAGAGCCCTTTCAGATTCACCTCCTGGAAGCCTCTACAGGGAATAAAAAAGGAAAAAATAGTCTGGAAGGGCTCAGTCAGCTCTCTGCACCTCTCAGGCTCTGCAGGGAGGGAAGGGCTGGGGCACGGAGGGATAGAACAAGTCAAGAAATGTCCCTCGGCATGGCTCAGCAGAAAATCCTGCGGCGAGATGAGTAGCCACCTGCGACTGCTGACCTACGTGCTGACCTGCAGCAATTCTGTCCACATCAAGGGCAAGGAATTGCAGTGACTTTACCCTTGGTATCCTCTCATCTCCGGCTGCCTGAGCCGTGTTAATGACAGGACTGAGCTGGGAGTTGCTCTAATCAGGCAGACGCAATCCGGAGGAACGAGACGGACGCATCTTTTCTCCGGGGTAGAGTTAGGACACGGCCAATTCCTACCTGGAGCTGCATGAAGRAGAGGGGGAACCACCCTATCTCCAGCATAATCATGTTAATTTTATATCAGCCTCGTGCTTCCACGCTTTTAATTATTCAGGGCTTGGTATGAGACACGTCCCAGAGGRGTTTCAAGCAGTGGAAATTCGGAGCAGCTGAAGGATGAGACAGGACCACCAAAGTCCTGGGACTCACCTCCTCAAACACACATTTCAGCAGCTCCAGCTGCCTCCTCAGCAGATCCACCTTCACCTCCAGCTCTTCCTTGTTCAAGAAGATGCAGTCTGCATCCTGCAAGAGGGGAGACGCACACATTCCAGCCCAAACCCGGCTGGAAATGTTGGAGAAACACACAGAGGCAGCACCAACAAGACAGAAATGTGTCTCAACAAGATTTCGGGAGCAGAAAGGTGTGAGAGGGTGAGTCAGGATGTCCTGGTGCCTCCTGAAGGGAAATGAAACCATTCCAACACGATTTACAGGAATTAGTTGATTTATCACTCAGGACGCAGCTACAAACCCACAATCAACTAATGAGTATTTAAACRCGATTTTTTTAATATTCTTCAAATGATTCCTGCTTTTCTGATGTCCAAGAATAAAGGATGTGGAGAGACAGCCAGAAATAACCCGGTGTTCCAGTGTGACCTGTCCTGCTCTGTCCCCCTCCCACMCTTCAGGAATGTGTTTGAGGTAACAAAACTGGTGCTGTAGTGCTGATGATGTAAACTTTGAGGAGGCATTATTTTTACTTTCTACTCGCCTTTTCTCTCAACCCTGTGCCTCTTTCTAAGTCTCCCTCCAGCTCATCATAACTCTTTTGTGGGTTTTTGTTCATAATTCACTGCTTGAGCCAGGTTTTGCCCCAAATAAACCTACTACAGGTGTGAGAATTGGTGTATTTTGAGCTTCTCACCTTTTTGAGTGCCACRAACTCATTCTCCACAGTTGTGCGCCTGTTGATTTCCTCTTCATACCTGTTGGAAAAAGAGGAGAAAAGGGCTGAGGAGAGAAAAATGCTCAGACACTCAGACATCAACCATCAGGCATAAACGACAACAACCTCGGGTATAAGTGACAACAACCTCGGGTATAAATGGCAATAACCTCGGGTATAAATGACAACAACCTCGGGTATAAATGACAATAACCTCGGGTATAAATGACAATAACCACCAGGTATAAATGACAGCTCTCCCTTGCACGGGGACTGCCACCAGGCACTACCAGATCAGTGTCTGGAGACTGACATTAAACCATCCCAAGATCAGAAGCTTCTTCCTGAGCAACAACAACATTACCAATGCAAAGAGCTCGCCAGCGAGACAGAAGAATGTGGCACTCCCCGAGGGSAAATGCCACAAGTCTGGGAGAAGTTGCCCAAGATGAACCAGAAAAGCAAAATGCCACCAGCTAGAGGAGCCCAGAAGGTCCTTACTTGCACTTGAACTCCTCCACCAGCTGGCTCGTGGCACATKCTTCRCTGCCCAGCTTCTGCTTTTCGCACAGCAAACAGTCCAGGCGCTTCCGCAGGTCGCAGATGTAATTCTCGAAGTACAATTCCAGGTTTTTCCCTTTTTTTGGCAGCACATATTGCTGCAGGAGGCCCCAYTTGGTCTCCAGCACTTTGTTCTGCTGCTCCAGGAATCGGACCTGAAGGCAAAAAAATAGCAATTCTTCAAGTAAAGAGGTGAAGGCAGGGACTCAACACTTTATTAATTCTCTTCTCTTAACCACCAGAGCAGGAATGGGATTTTTGGGAAGTGAGTGMTGATGATAAGGAACCATGATATGAAAGCTATCAGCCGTTATTTAGAAACCTTTATGTCATGTGTCTGAATCATTCAGAAATCTAGAATTCACACATCTAAACTATTTAGAAATCTAGATGTCATGTCTACATTATTTAAAAGTCAAAGAGTCCCACATTTACATTATTTAGAAATCAAAGAGTCACACATCTACATTATTTACAAATCAAGGAGTCCCATGTCTACATTATTTAGAAATCCAGGACYCCCAGGCTAAATCTGTCTTTCTTACCAATTATTAGGAACAAAACTTCTCCAGATGTATTTTAGGAAAAAATTGAGTCCCCATATTGTGAAACTGCTTTGTCTCTGTTTTTTCTACAAAGGGATCCTTGGGTGACAGCTCAGATTTCATCTCTAACCTTTACATGYCTGGATCAAGATTAACCTCCTTTGCTTTGGGAAAGTTTTTGGAACTGTTGCTATGTTTAAAGTCAAAGAGAAGAGAGAATTATTGGAATTAATTAACACAGGACAGAAAGATAAGCCTGTCAGGGTTGTAATTTCCACCTGAGCTGTAGCAAGAAACCCAGTTTGAACTGAGCCTGTCCAAGAGRAGACACCTGCAAAAAATCCTGTGCAACCATGGCCAGGATTCAAAGACTGTGGGATGGCAGGACATGGACATTGCCGAAATGAGSCCCATTAAAAWGATCTCAATCTGGACCAACATGCTYTTAAAAATATTATTTAAAATTACTGGAATCATCTTAAAATTCCCTGTGGGGAGCTGGAACCTTTCATGGACCCATCTCAGTGATTCACRGCAGAGGTGGGCTGGGGCTTTGGAGAAGGTCGATGGATTTGTGGSATGAGATGAGTTTGGGAAGGGATTATTCAGATTCCATTTTTCCTCAAGGAACAGCAATTCCAGAGCAGATCTGAACTCACCTTATCAATGAAACAGGCAAACTGCGTGTTGAGCGTCTTGATCTGCTCCTTCTCCTGGCAGCGTATCTCGTGTTCCAGCGGGTCCACCCCGACGCAGAGTGGCTTCAGCAGCCGCTCATCGATGCAGATGCCTTGGATGCCGTCGGCTTTRCGCTCGGGGTAACCCCGCACGATGCTGTATCCCCGGGGACCGCACAACCCCATCCTTCCTCCCGCAACGTTCCCGTAGCCCGCTCCTCCAAATCCCATGTCCCCGAAGCAGCCGGTGCCGTAGGAGATCCTCCTGCTGCCRCCCAGGTTGCAGACGCTCCTGCTGCTGTAGGCACCCGCTCCGCAYCGCGCAGGTTGGCTGGCGGACGCGGCGTAGCTTCGACCGCAAATCTCCGAAGCCGAGCTGAAACCTCTTCGTCCCAGGACGGATCTCACCGTGGGCGCCTGCCTGCTCATGGTGGCTTGTTTGAAGGAGGGATAGCAAAGTTATGGGGCTGCTCTGGCTCGGGAGAGGAGCAGGGATCCCACTGGAGCCGACGCGGGGATGCTGCCCCTTTATATATATTTTGGGAAGCCGGCCTTGATAGGATCAGGACGTTAATTTAGGCGCTTAAGGGTTTGGTTTGCCTGGCAGCAATAAATGCTCCTCAAAATGCAAACCAGCCCGGCAAATAGTAACTACTGAGGAAATAAAAAGGAATCTAAAAGTGCTCTGTTTGCAAGTTGCCTTCGAATACATTACGGTTTGAAGTGCTCCCCTAACTTAGTGCTAATTATAGTTTAGCAGCATTTTTGAAGGAACTCTTTGTGATTTGTTTGCAGTGTGTYGTTTGGGGTTTTGTGTCTCATGGAGCTGTGTGTGTGATGGGGTGTTTTGCAGACTTGCACTTCGTGGGGGTAATTTCACAATTTTGGGTGCGGAAAAGTAACTCAAAGGAAAAATAAAAGAAGAAAGTCGGCCGTGGAAAAACAAACACGGTGGAAGTTGTGTTGTGATGGATCATCTCTGCACCTGAAACACCAGTAAATTCACTGGGTTTAAGGTCTGAATTTGTATACGAGGACTCAAAATGTCCCCCAGATACACGGACAGAATTACAGAATACTGGGAATTCTGGGAATTCTGGAAATTCTGGAAATTCTGGGAATGTGCAGAATCCTGGCAATGTACAGTATTTCAAGATGTCCCTCCCTGAAATACCARTGAAACACCTCAGGTTTCATCCAGGATCTGTGACATATTTCTGTTTGCTCACAGATTTATGCTCTGTGTCATCATTTACACTTTTATCTAGAATTATGCTTCAATTTCTTATTTGTGACAAGTCAGTTCTTTGTCTCTGGCTATTCTGGAGCTTCTCCCAAGGCTGGGTGTCGGAGCCCTTTCAGATTCACCTCCTGGAAGTCTCTACAGGGAACAAAAAAGGGAACAATAGTCTGTTGGAGCCTGGTGAGATCCACCCCATTCACCAAGTGRCGGCTGAATTTGGGTGACTTTGCCAGACACGTCCTTGACACTCCCTGGGGAGATGGCTCCGAKGGAAGGAGCCCCCGGGGCTGTGCTTGGGGGGACGGGGTGATTCTCTCTCCACAGGCTTTCTGCACCAGCAGAAGCAGCTTTAATGATTGGATTAGGCTGGACACCAGGGAAGGCTCTGACTCACAGCAGAGAGATGAATCCCTCTCCCTCCTAATCACCAGCCCAAGGAGACAAGAAACCTCTCCAGGCCTTCTCCAAACTGGCAGTTGCAAAGTCAAAACAAAAGGGCTCGTTCAGTGCTTTGTGGATGAAGTATTTGGGAGAAAAAAGGGGATGAAGTATTTGGGAGAAAAAAGGACGTTATAGTGCAAACAGAACACCCTCAGTCGTTCCTTCTGAAGGGAACAATGTTTGGACAAATGCCTGGATTACACAATGGGATGGAAGCTGGAGACACGAAGGTTCTGTGTTCCCTCAACCTCATTAACCCCCTCCAAAAACATTTTCCAAGAGTCAACGTCAGAAAAATCATGCCAAACCTCCTCAAAACACGGAACTTTCTAATATCAACTGGTGGGAAAGAAGATGCACAGGGAAACCATGGGACGTGACTGCAGCCCCATGATCCCCAAAGCCATTAATTGAACTTGTAATTGCAACTTCTGCGAGTTTGAGGGGCTGGTGGTATAAATTAGTTGTGTAAACTGCTACTTTTGCTCTATCCAAAAGGGATAATTCCAGATATTTACAACGTGACGTTCAGATTACAACTTTGTTTACAGTAGTTCAGTCTTGTGGTGCAAACTGGGCTGCCATCACAATTGGAAATATCAGATGAAACCAATATGAGTGGCTCCAAGCCGCAGTTTGGAACTTCCCCAGTCATTGAAGTTCTAAACAGATTTATCAGAAGCAAAATGCAGATTTGACTCCAAAGAAGTGCAGTCATTCAGAGCCCTGAAGAGATAACCAAGCTCATCAGCTGGGCTGAAGATGTTCCCCTGCTCCCTCCCTGTACCCCATTATCCCAGCTGGATGTGTGGGAGACACATGGAATGTAGCAAAGGCTGCAATTAAATGTCTGTGAGACAGCTGTGCTGCAGCAGCCCCAGTTCCCAAACTCGCCAGAGCCACTGGGTTCCTGAGAAGGAAGAGATTTTGGGTGTAAGTTGCTCAGSATTGGGTAAAATTTGTGTGTTGGCCAAATTCCTGTCGTTTCTTCTGGATCCCAGTGGGAGGGCAGCTTCATTTAATGTCTTTTAGGTCTTTCCAAGGAATAATAAGTGGTGCATAAGACTTCAAGAATCACCTATTTGTTTTTGTGAATATGGACGTGGGAAAGGGGAGAGCGCTCTGAAGAAAAACCTGCAGCTTTTTGACTCAAAAAAAAAAAAAAAAAAAAAAAAAAAGCAGAGAGAGAGTGAGGAAACCAAAAAGGAAAATATTTTGATGAGGGGTTGGATGAGTCATTTTGACAACTTGCAATCGCTCCCTTTGTCAGCATTTTGCTCCCTGAATGCGCTGCCGAAAAGGGAATTCATTAGAGGAACACTGGAGTTCACTAATTTGTTTGTTGCCTCTGGAGCTGAATCCGGACGAGCTCTCAGAAGGTGTTTTATGCGATAGCCTCAAAGGGCTCTGTAATTATCCTCAGCCATCCAGAACTCCTCACAGTCAGGTTGGACAATGGCAGGAACCCGCCTGTGCCAACACCATTTGATCCATGTCCCAAAATTGGGACAGAACATGGATTTTTACAGTTTCTTGGGCTGTGCAGACTCTTGTCCAAGTCATTTACAACAYGTCAGAGGACTGATTTGATTACTGCAGCCTCTTTATCCTAAAGCCAGAGTTATCCAAGGGAATTAAATCTGGTCAYGTGTTTCTGCCTCTTAACCTCCCCCTGCTCCRTGTGAGAAGACAAAGCTGGGATTTWYAAGGGGTGTTCCTCATAAAACTCATCAAACACTGGGCCTGGGTGCACTTCCCTCCCTCCTTCAGCCATCAAACTGGCCACGGATTCTAATTTCCTCTTTGAGRCTCCCTCTCTGACTGGTGGAAGGAGATCTGGCATCTCCAGACAGTGATTCATCACCTCCTGAAATAGGCAGCGGAGGCAGGTGGGAGGAATCCACCASTGCAGCTCCTTCCCTCTGTTCTTCCTGAAGACCAGAGGCCGTCTAGACAACCAGACACCRGCCCCGGCGCCCGCTTGGGGAGGTTGAGGGAGGTGAAATGAGTCCCACCCTTTGGGCACTAAATTTCTTCAGCACCTTTGAAGTCCTAATGAGAGCCCCGACATCCCACGCTCCCGGATCCGCTCGGCTCCCAGTGCCGCATCGCGGATCCTGCGATCGGCGGCGTCAGAGCTGAGGCTCCCGACAAAGCAAAGGCTTGGTTTGGTTTTTCCCCTGTTGTTTTTTCCCTCCCACAGTGGAAATGAGTGCGGCGTGTATGGGAATCATGGATCAGGATGGCATYCCACAGCCTGGCCCAGCGAAAAGGTTAGAAAAGAGGAAAAAAGTACCTCAGTTGTTAAATAATTACAAAAATGTCTCTCCACAAGATCGCTGATTCCTTCCAGCTAAGGCTGTTTTCTCGTTGAAGAGATTCCCTGAGCCATCCCAAGGAAGGAATTGCCTGTGGAAGGTGGGAAGCGCATCCAGCCAAAAAGGAGAAAATCTTTTCCTTTTGTTATTCCAAAAGTCAGTGCCCAAATCAAATGTTGGATTGGATTGGATTGGATTGGATTGGATTGGATTGGATTGGATTGGATTGGATTGGATTGGATTGGATTGGATTGGATTGGATTGGATTGGATTGGGATTGGGTTGGGTTGGGTTGGGTTTTGTTTAATTGGGTTGGGTTGGGTTGGATTGGATTGGATTGGGTTGGATTGGGATTGGATTGGATTGGGTTGGGTTGGATTGGATTTGGATTGGATTGGGTGGATTTTATTGGATTGGGTGGATTTTATTGGATTGGGTGGATTTGTGCAGTTTTGGAAGCTGCTGCAGAAGGTCTGAGGTTCAGAGAGGCCAGGTTGAAGTGCAGCACTTGCCAAATCACCTTATCACATCTTGAAATGGTGACAAGGCAGTCTGGAGGTGAGGAAACAACCCCAATTCCGTGTCATCACCCTGATTTATTCTCCCCTTGGAAAAAAAATTGAGACGATGGTCTATTTCCAATGGGAAACCTTTGGAGATCAAAGCCTGCCTAATGAATATTTATACCTGTTTGATTGCTCTTTTCTTGTGAAACCCTTCTTGTGGTTTCCTTCATTAAAGATTGAGCCTGATTTATTTTGTGCTTCTCAAATTTGATTGGGAAATAACTTCTTATCACATGAGAGTGTGGGGGGAGAGGAAGATCTTCCAGTTCAGAATCCAGATAATTTTGGCGAGGAAAGACTTTCCCTCTGGATTTTGCCTTTGGTAAAATGWATCTGTCCAACCAGAGGTTCATTTCTTTGTTGTCCTCTTTCATCAGTTTAATCGCAAAACACTTTAGTGCTTTTTTTTTTTTTATTATTGATTTCATGTTGATTTATGTTACTCATTCCTGGTTTCTTTTTTAATCTGCTCAAATGTACCATGAAACATCTCTCTTTGATCTTTYTGAAAGCCTGAATTGTACTCAGGTGACCTCAAAAATAATGTTGAAAAACCAACCAAGTGCATTCTCTTTTTTTTCCCCCCCCATAATACCTTCTTTCAGCAGATTTAGAAGAGATATTAAAAAACGTGTTTAGTTATCATACATCTGTGGGAGACGCAACATAAAAATACAGAAACTGAGATGATTTTGTTCTGAATTTTAAAACAACCATTGAACTGAAGTAGGAGCCAAATATGGTGCAAAACATCTTAAAAGAGCATTAAATTTACACCAACCAAAGACTGTCTCTACATGATTGGATCCACACTGCCCCAGCCCTGGAAGTCTCCAAGGCCAGGTTGGAATGATCTTGGAGTCACCTGGTCTAGAGAAAGTTGTCCCTCCCCATGGGTGGGTGGAACTGGATGGGTTTTAAGGTTCCTCCCATCCCAAACCATTCCATGGTTCCATGACTCTCTCCAGACAGTTCTGCCTCCTCTGTTTAATTATGACTTCCAATCAATAGACACGTCTTGTGCTGTTAAGGAATGGGCATTTCTGTGCTTTTTGTAAACACCTAAAACCAAACAGTAACATGCTGGTTCTCCATTAATTTTATTGGAAAAGGAGCAAGAGGTTTAAAGCCGTGGAGTCATCCCAGGAGAAGTGAGGGCGGTGTAATTTCTGTGTCCAAGGAGCACAAGTGGAATAATTAATCTTTGCTGACTCCAGAAGGTGGAATTGTGAATTCAGATTTCCTTTATGGCTTCCCTGCCTGCACACGGATGACCAGCCCCACCCAGGATATGGCTGAAGTCCTTCCTTCCTCTCCATGACCCCATATGTCCCACCACAAAACTCCACTCACTCTCCTAAAGCTCCATCACAGACACTTTGATGAGCTCCTTYCCAGGAACACTTCCCRGAGCACTTTAGGGAARATATTCTGGATTAAATCTCASAGTTTGTCCCAGAGATAGCAAAGGYTTCATCAGGAAAAATWAAAGATCCTCATGGGAAGCAGGAGTTGAGTGATAAGAGGATAAGTGCCCCAACAAAACCAACAACCCTTTGAAGAAAGAGTGGAAATCAAAAGGATTTGGGAGATTTTAATGTTCCGAGTGTCCCTTTGTGATGTGATCCCAGCCATGGAGCTTCTCTGATGTGGTTTCCTGATGCTCCAGTGTTCTTGCACCCAAACYGCCTCTCCCTCGTGTTGAGGTGGAGTTGAGGTTATTTTTAGCACTAGAAGTGGAGCAGGACTTTGGTTTTTCTCCTTTAGCCCATAAATCCTGCTTGTCCCAACCCTCACAGCTGAAGTTCAGCTCTGGCTGTCCCTGGGACAAGGTGGGCTAGTTGGAATCCTCACCTGTGGCCCACACATGGCTGAGCAGAGCTTCCCATGCTCTTGGCTCTCCCCACACCCCCCGAGTGCCTGGAGAGGCTGAGCCCCCRTCTCCAGCCCTAAATTCCTCTCTTCTGGGGACGCACCCAGGAGCAGCAAGGATAAATTTCCTGACTGCAGTGCCAGCCACACTTCTGGAGAGGAATCCTCTGTGAGAGGCACAAACRTGAGGGTTTGGGATGCAGCACTGCAGGAGGAGCTGAATCTTTCTGGACTGTCCAGACCCTCATGCCAGCTCAGTCCCAGAGCCAAWGGGAATCACTGYTCTGRGRAAATWTAACRGGGAGGATGCAGCCTCCCTYCTCCTCCTCTTCCTCCTCCTTCTCCCCCTGCCTCCAAGCCAGAGTGRGATGGTTTAATTTGGCAAGGAAAACTGAAATCCCTGATCTTCACACTCTTAGAGAGCTCCTGAGGCACATCCTGGAGCAGAAGGAGGTCGTGAGGTTATCTATGATGGAATGAGCTGTTCTAGCACTTTCCACCCTCCTGGACTCTGTGGAGGAGCCCCAAGGACTGAGCACTGCCCACACACGGCTGTGGTGGGACCCACCTGCTCCCCTCACACTCCAGAAGAGCCTTGTGGGTTGTAATCTCAATATCCARAGCCAGCTTGGCATTCCACAGCTCCTGGGAATTTTGCAGCATCCATGCCAGCTCATCCCTGGCCTTCTGGAGCTCATCCTGCAGCTCATTGTGCCCCCCCAAAGCATCTCTGAGGGCACAACCCCCACACTGCCCAATGTCACCAAGTGATCTTTGCAGGGACAATGCCTGACTTGTGACATTTTGCCTTTCCTGTCTGATTTCTCATCATTCCTACCTTTAAAAGAAAAATTCCTGCCTATTTTGAGATTTCCAAACTGGGGGATATTGAGGTTATTTTTTAGGAAAGACAAATATTTCCAAAATCAATAATCAATTATAAAATACTCCAGGAAGTCTGGACGTGTCCCTGCGCTGCCAGACTGGGTTTGAGTTTTGTTTAGAGGATACCAATACTCTGCCCTAACTGGAACTAATAATTAAGGTTTCCCATTGCTTCCCGTTATAAACTATATAATGAATTAGATGGTCTGGAAATTACACCAGTTTCTATGAGTGCTGAATTACTGGTGAGTCATAATTCTACCTGTTCATTGGATGCTTTGAACCCATGTCCGGAGCCAGAATTCCTGCTGAAGCAATTTCAGCAATTTTCTGAGAGCTGTAGCTAATCCCGTGGTCTAATTTGGTGCAATTAGCTCTTTGCAATAATCAAAAGGATGCAACAGAAAATGGGCTGGGAGATAATCCTGTTCAACACGGGGAAGAGTTTCCCTGCACCGATGGAGCCAGTGTGAGGCAACTCCCTTTGATAAAGATGAAAGAAATGGTGGGATCAGGGAATGGTTTGGSTGGGAACTGGAATGGACTGGGCTCATGCAGTGCCACCCATGCCATGGGACACCTTCTGCCATCCCTGGTGCTCCCAGCTCTGTCCAACCTGGTTTTGGACACCTCCAGGGGTGGAGCAGACACAGCTGCTCTGGGAAATCTATCCCAAGGCCTCATTACCCTCACAGGGAAGAATTTCTTCCTCAAATCTAATAAAAAAACCTTCAGTTTCAAACTATCACCCCTTGCCTCATTGTCACAGGCCGTGCTAAGAAATATCACCGTTTTTTTTATATTTATCCCACAAAGGTGTAGAATACACAGCCTTGGATCCCGTAACATGTAGGATCCAGGGAGTAAATCCAATCCATCCCACCTGTTTCTTCATGTTTTCCAGGTCACATTTTCTCCTCTGGATCACAAAACCCAGCTCTTCCATCTCTCTCTGGTGGGACTTCAGCTTCTTGAAGTGCCTCCACTTTTCCATCTCAAATCCTTGAAATTGTCAGTAAGGAAGGAGAGAGCGGGGAGTTGATACTTGTGATTTCTGTGGGAGCTTTGAGGCACTTTCTGGAGGGAATTAAACTCAGTTTAGAAAAGAAGATTTACAGATTCCAGCAGCAAATGGAACTTTCCTTAACTGGTCAACTCACTTAAAACTCCCCATTCCCAGCACATCCCCCAGCTCTGCGCCTGCTCCAGGGATGTTGTCCCGGCTTTGAGACTCACAGAGTTTATTAGAATGGAAAATTATGTCCAGAAATCACAATGAAGACAGGAAACAAACCCAACCACTTCTGCACTGTTATTTCTCACTGTGAGAAGCTTAAGGAACAGTCACCAGACTCACCTTGGCTCAGTACAACGCTTCCAACTGGGCTTTGMTTTTCCAAGCTCTGTCCTCAGGCTGGCACTCCATGCCCCTGAGGACGTCCCTCATGTCCAGGACTCGACTGCTGTCCATTCTCACAATGACAGAGGTGTCACAGGGATGTTCCTCCAGCTCAGCCTTTTCCTAGAAGCCATGGTAAGTGGTCAGAAGTCACCAGCACATCCCTGTCCTTGGATGTCTCATCTCACATTCCAGTGGAGGTCACTGGGTAGTCAGACTGAACCACAGACCAGGAGTTGAAATGGGGTTTGGTTTATTTTTCTTCAGRTYTCAAAATCTTCCTRTTCTGGGATTCCCAAAAGGAGCCTGATTGGTTAATCTGGTCCAAATCCATATGGACAAGGAGTGGAAGACTGGGTCAGGAGGATCCCTACCTGAGCAGAAACACATTTCAGGAACTTGATCTCCTGCTTCAGGGTTTCCACCTTTGCTTCCAGTGGACACACTCAGCACACTAAAAAAGTTTCCATGCATTTGYGGGTCAAAATGATCCCTACACAAGGATCTAAGGCAATTCCATTATATCTTTGGAGTAAGAAATTTTGTTTGAGAAGCTCAGTTATCTCCTGACCAGCAGCAGCTGAGCGGTTCCCAAGAAGATATTCAGCACTGAAGAGTTCTTGCTGGAAAACCATCATTATTTGGGCATGAGAAAACGACCAGTTAAGAACGAAGTTATTGTCTCAGTGATGTGTTTTTCCACACCCTACATCTGTCCAAGAACTTCTAAGAATCTCTAGATGTGCCCCTTGCCTTGTAAAGAGTGGATCACAGGAAACTCCTTGGATCTCTGCATCCAAGACTTCCATTCATCCCAATTTCTTACCTTCTTCAGCAACACAAAGTCGTTCTTGGCAGCAGCACATCTGTTCATTTCCTGCTCCAATCTGATGGGTATGAGACCAGTCAAGGGGTCATTCCAAGACTGGAGACTTTGTTTGAGTGGTTATTTAGGGGATAGAGTGCTTTGGTTCTCATCCTTTTGGATCTCTGCTCTTTTGATCTCAACCTTTTGGATCTCAACTTGTTGGATCTCAACCTTTTGGATCTCATCCTTTTGGATTTCATCTTCTTCACTCTCAAACTTTTGGATTTCAGGTTTTTGGATCCCAACCTTTTAGGTCTCAGATTTTTGGGTCTCAGCTTTTTGGATCTCATCCTTTTGGATTTCATCTTCTTCACTCTCAAACTTTTGGATCTCAGCCTTTTGGATCTCATGTTTTGGATCTCATCCTTTTGGATCTCATCTTCTTCACTCTCAAACTTCTGAATTTCAGCCTTTTGGATCCCAACCTTTTAGGTCTCAGATTTTTGGGTCCTCAGCTTTTTGGATGTCATCTTTTGGATCTCAGCCTTTTGGATCTCAACCCTTTAAGTCTCAGATTTTTGGGTCTCAGCTTTTTGGATCACAACTTTTTTGATCTCAAATTTTTGGATCTCCTTCTTTTGGATCTCAGCTTTTTGGATCTCAGCTTTTTGGATCTCATCTTCTTCACTCTCAAACTTTTGGATTTCAGCCTTTTAGGTCTCAGATTTTTGGATCTCAGCCTTTTGGATCTCATCTTTTTGGATCTCAGCCTTTTGGATCCCAGATTTTTGCACATCACCCTTTTGGATCTCAGCTCCTTAAGTCTCAGCCTTTTGAACCACAACCTTCAGTATCTCAGTTTTTGGAAGTCTATTGATACGGCCCAAGGCAAGTGTCCCATCAGAGCAGCTCTTGGATCTCCTGCCCCGAGGGTGGTTTCTCCTCACTCACCTGCAGCTGAACTCCTGCTCGAACTTCTTGGAGAGGTTCAGTTCAGGCTCCACCTGGCCCTGTTCCCACCACAGCGGGTCCAGCCCCTGCCACCAGACATTCCTGCTGTCCCCCTGGGCTGGCAGCATTCCTGCTGTCCATTTCCTCAGGACATCCCTGCTGTCCCCCTGGGCTGGCAGCGTTCCTGCTGTCCATTTCCTCAGGACATCCCATTCGGCAGCCAATGCCCCGTTCTGCTGCTCGCCTGCACTCAGAGAGCAAAGCCACCTGTTCAGGTGCACGTTGGGATGGATCCTACTGGGACCAGAGGTGTGGGGGTACAGGGGATCTGCTCCTCTGGGTCTGCCCTCCCCAGGCTCATTGAAAGGGGTCAATGTGACCTTCTTAAGCCACCAATCCACTGGGACGTKTCCCTGCCATGGAAAGGAGTTGGAACTGGATGATCMTTGAGGTTCATCCCAACCCARGGCACACATGATGGGATTGTTGGGGTGTCCTRCAAGGGCCARGAGYTGCACTCAATGATCCTGATGGGTCACTTCCAACTTAGCCTGTTCTCTGAATCTGTGATTCCATAAATCCAGGAATCTTAGAGAAAACTGAGCTCTTCCCTTCTCCAAGGAAGCTCTGGACAGCGCAGACACGTTGGCAGCCACCAAAACACCAAACATTGAAATAAATCTGCATCAATGGGCTGAGAATGGAGACCCCCCCTTCACAGGGGACCATGAGACACAGTCTGGCTGCAGAGAGAAGCCAAAGTGCCAAAGCCCCATCGGACACTGAAGGAACAGCTTCCTCCCACTATCAATAATAAAACCAGATGCACTTCATTGGAGCATTTAAGAGCATAAATCAGAATAAAATCACATAATGGGCTCAACCTGCACTCATGGCACCAGGGTCACACACACCAAAACCAGCTCAAGGCTCATGAACTGCTGTRGAGAAGAAGAGAAATCAAAGTCTGGAGCACCAAAGCCTTCTCTCAKCTCTCACCTTGTTAATCAAAGAGGCTGTGGAGCATTTTCAGCTGCTCGCTTTGCTGCTTTTGGATCCGCTGCTTTTCTGGGTTGATCTTCACATCCAGGGGCTGCAGGATGTGAATCCCTGCTGATCTGCACCAGGTGAGCATCTCCATCTTTGCAGCCCAACCCACTGGTGCCCCAGAGCCCTGAACAAACCCATTTCCACCCCTCTGTGTTTTGGAGGCTCCCACTGTAGCTCCGGGCTCCACAGCCTCTCCCAAAAAATGCCAAAGAAGGAAAAGTGCTGCTTTGGCCGAAGTTCAGCCCAGCAGAAGCAGAGGATGGTGAGAATTTTCTCCCCTTGGAAGTTCTCCCAGCTGACTGTGCTGGAAGACACGATGGAGGAGAGGACACAACACAGAAGGGCCCCTCTGCTCCAACACCTCCTCACTCCTCGTTTGTGCCCATCTCAGGAGTAAGGTTTGGTTGATGAAAAGGAATAATTTGGGCTTTTCCCCCAGTTTGCCCCGAGTTTTCCATGCCTGGCAGCAATTGGGAGGTGTAAATATGCGAAACAAGTGAACATTTGTGAAATCCAATGGAATTTCACTGGGTGAAAAAGTGCGTGGTCAGCTCAGATTCTTCTCTTGGGTTAATTTGTCCTCCTTCCTCACAGCTTAGGAAATKGCCTGGAGAGTGTTTCCTTCTTCCAGGGATGGTGTCCTCTGCCATGGAGATGAGGTGGGAGAGCTGRGRGTGTTCACCTGGAGAAGACAAARAGAGWCTTGAAACCCCTTCCAGTGCYYAAAGGGGCTCCAGGAGAGTGGGAGAGGGACTGGGGACAAGGRGGAATGGGGTCACRCTGYCAGAGGGCAGGGATWGATGGGATATTGGGCAGGAATTCCTCCCTGTGAGGGTGGKGAGGCCCTGGAATGGATTTCCCTCATTCAAGGCGAGGTTTGGCCAAGGCTTGGAGCATCCTGGAAGTGGAAGGTGCCCCTACCTGCRGCAGAGGTKGAATTGAACAAGTTTTGAGTTCCCYYCCAGCCCARTTCCSTGATTCTGTGATTCTCAKYAAGYGTTTGGCTTTGATTGTGTAGATCACATGGAAAACAAAACTCACATGGAGAAGACAATAAAGAGCTTCRAAACCAGGAGGGTCTGCCCCRGGGTTGTTAATTGGACRCTRATTAATCCTTTAATTGGGAGCAGCRGTAAGTTGGCTCTGGTGGGCAGAGCATAAAGGAACCAGCGACCTRCATCCTGCAAAATTCCTTATTAATYCATCTGCTACTCCCTGTCACTATCCTTTATATCAGAGCTTGTAATTAAAACCCTGGAGATAGCTCAAGGCAAATAAAAAGGGATTTATTGGAGTGTCTTGACAGAAGGAGAAGAAAAGGCTGAGAAGTTTCACAGAGGTGCTGAGAGCCCGAGAGGTGGAGCCAAGTTTCCATCTCCGTGCTCGTGGCTTCCTGCCAAAGTCTCTTTCAAAACAAAAAATGGTGAGGGTTTCATTTCAGATCACTCAGAAGAAACAATTTTCCTCCACTCCTCCACCAGATTAACCTGGAACTTTTTCAATGGGCTTAACCTTCAGTTGGTGTTTTTGTGGCATTAAACATTTAAACATTTCAAATCACTGAGCAATGGGATGACATTTCCCCTGCTCATTTCTCGCCTTAGTTTTTCTGGGATTTTTATTTTTTTTTTTTCATTTCCTGGGTTCATCAAGGGAGTTTTTACCACGTTTCACAAGAAAGCTGATTAAGAAAAAAAATCAAGGTTACCGGGAACCTTGCTGGAGTCCTGTCTCCAAGAGCAGCTGATGCCAAAGGTTTCCCTGTACCTCATTATTTGCAAATATTCTTTTCTGGAACACTTTGCCCTCGGCCCTGCAAGGGAGATAATTGATAGGATGAGGCAGCTGGAGAGACAAGCAGCTTAATTAGGGGTTCTTGACAGCGCTATCAATTACACCCACACAGGGCAGCGATTGAAGTCCGGGGTGTTTCACTTAAACACAGGCAGCGTCCGTGGCATTCCCAGCTCGAAGAGCAGGATCAGAGCCCAGGGGAGGACACTTGGCCCGGAGCTGCTGTGACTCGGCTTCATTTTGTGCCTCCAGTTTGTCTCTCCCTGGGCTCTGCTGAMTCCCCCTCCTGCTCCTCCTCGGGTACCCCCAGGACCCTGAACGGGGCTCCCACAGCTCCTGCTTGGAGGCTTCGGTGCCTTTCAAGCAAAGAGTTCACTCAGAGTCTTTATTTCCTTCCTGTGGCCAGAGCCAGCAGGGTCATGGCTGRGTGCAGGCTGTCCTCCCAGAGTAAATTCCAAAAGATCATGCACGGTTTCATTGAGTTTTCTTCCACTTTTTTAAGCCAAACTTCTGAATTTGGGTTTTCACAGCCCTGGATGTCATGGATGGTTCTTCCATTGGCTCAGCCTCTCCTTTTGGCTCCCAGCCCACTTGTCCCCTGATGACCCCAAGCCCCCAAAAGCCACCTGAGGCCACCTGATGCCACCTTTGGGCTGAGGCTTAGAGGTCCCACAACATCACTCCTGCCTGTCTCTCCCAGTTTCACCCCATCCCRCCCAGTTTGCTGCAGGACACAAAATATCTACGCCTCATTTGACAGCAGCAGGTGCCCAAATTTAAAGCACACCAGGTCTTCTCCACTTGTCCCACCCAGCTGGTGGAACTCGGCGTATCTGTGTCAGAGCAGCCACCTTCCTGCAGCTCCCTCCCAGGACAGGGAGGGTTGGATGTGGCACCAGGGTAATCACAGCTCACTGATCCTCTTCTAATCACCAGGAATTTTGGAAAGAGGCCCAGCAATGAGCCCCACAATTTTCGTGGTGCTACAATACAGCCCTGACTAATTTCATGGCTTTTTGCCAAAGTAAATCGGGAGGGAACGTCCTGTTCTGGTCACATCTGCACAGCAACGATGTGAAAAACTCCACCAGTCAGACTGGGAGAACTGGGGCAAAGACCAGCTCCACACCAGTACAGCACAGCCTTTTCCWTCCACTAGATGGTGGTATCTAATGATTCTTGAATATTTTTGTACGTTTGGGATGTTGGTTGGGTTCTTGGTTGTGCCAGGAGCATCCTGGAGAACCCTGGAGCATCCCAAAAAGGGCTGTGAGGATGAGGAGGGGTCTGGAGCAGACAAGGGTTGGTTTGTCCAGCTGGAGAACASGAGTCYGAGGGGCTGCAGCTTCAYCCTGAGGGGCAGCTCGGACCTGGGGACCAGGGACAGGATCCAGGGAACGTCTGGAGCTGTTCAGGAGCATCAGGTTGGATATGAGGAGAAGGTTCTTCCCCCAGAAGGTGGTGGGCACTGACCAGGCTCCCCAGGGAATGGTCACAGCCCCAAGGTATGAAAGCTCCAGGAGCATTTGGACAATCCCACAAGGAGGTGGGATTTTGTAATTAGTGGGATTTTTTGGGTGTCTGTGCAGGACCAGGAGTTGGACTGGATGATCCCTGTGGGTCCCTTCCAGCTCAGGATATTCCATAGTCGAGACTCAGTGGGATGAGCCAATTCACKCCTGGAAACACTCAGGAACCTCCCAGGGTGCCACAAGCAGGAGGCTGTCACAGCAGAGGGAGTCAATATTTAGGACAGCACTCGGACAACGAGGTCCTCGATCCACGGGAGCGGACATTCTCTGTGGGCTCGTGCTCCCAGCCTGACTCAGCCTGGGGTGTTCTGTAAAACACGTGTGAACCTCTGGCTTAAAACCAGCACTGAGAGTCAGCACCAGCTCCAAGGAGAGATGATTTTCCTCCAGCTCCTCCCCATCCCCGCGTCTTCCCCTGTTCTGATTTGAACGAACTCAAATGGGAGCAAAACACTCCCAA
>NW_026624282.1:108449-111170 GCF_030028575.1 Malurus melanocephalus
CAGAAGGGTTGTTTAACTTTCCTCTAACATAAGCAGATGATAGGAATACAATACTCAGCTAACCTAGGACACCCTCATTCCCGGGATTTTGCTCATCYCCCGGCACTCCCAGAGGCTCCGGCTCTGCCTGGGCACAGGGTGTCAGCAAACTCCTTCTCTTGGCTTTCCCATCCTGGTGGTGATGGAAAACACACCCCAAGACATTCAGCTGAGGGTTCCATCTTTTGATCTTTGTCTTCTCGTGGTTTCAGCTCAGCCCCTGAATGCCAAACCCCAAAATGTCTGCAGCCTCATGGAGTCAATCTTGTGACATTTTTCCATCAAAAAAATGTGTGGGCAATCTTGAATTGATATTGAAAACAGAGGCTTGGATGATCCTTGTGGGTCCTACCCAGCTCATGATATTCCATGATTCTGTTCTGTGAGTTTAGGGATGAGCCAAYGAGAAGCCAGCAGTGGACAGAGCCRTGGAAACATCAACATTGCACCTTTTTTTGATGTTTTCCACCCATTTTTCAATGTGCTTTGGAGCTGGAAAGAAAATCATCTGCTTGATCACCCCAGATGAAATCTGARTGGTCCAAAGAGCTGAATCTCAGCCTTGGTCTTAATTTCTRTGGTTCAAAGACCTGAATGTTGGTSTTGGTCTTAAATTTGTGTGGTCCAAAAACCTGGAAWTTGGACATGGTCCAAACATCTTAAATTTGACCTTGATCTCTAACTTGTATGGTCCAAATACCTGAATCTTTGTGTTGGTCTTACATTTTTGTGGTCCCAAGACT
Source organism: Malurus melanocephalus (assembly GCF_030028575.1). Lineage (NCBI taxonomy): Eukaryota > Metazoa > Chordata > Aves > Passeriformes > Maluridae > Malurus > Malurus melanocephalus. The sequence goes on from NW_026624282.1 coordinate 109,232, forward strand.
TGAAACTTGACCTTAAACTTAAATTTTTGTCCAAAACCCAGAAATTCCRTCTTGCTCTTAAATTTGTGCCATCCAAAGACCTAAATCTCGGTGTTGGTCCTAAATTTGTGTGGTCCAAAAACCTGAACTGGGTCAGACCCTCTCCTTGCAGAACCAGCAGGAGTCGGGTCAAAAGCTGCCGGAGGAAAGAAACAGCTGTAAATAAACACTAAAAAATACAGCATTTTAGGCAATCCAAATGATGCCAGGTGAGATTTTCCCCTCCTACTCCAGCAGGGATAATTGGATRTGGAAGGAGGTGCTGGAACGCGCGTCTCCAGAAACCGGGGAGCCCTTGATGGCTCCGCCGACGAGCAGAACAGGTTTGGATGTTCCTTCCACGCTTCCCCTGCGGCTCCCGGGATCCTCTGAGAGTGTAAACAGCACCAAACCCCACAGGGGTTCCCAGTTGCTSTTCCCAAACCTTGGAGACTCAAAAGTCTGGTGTCACCTGGAGCAGATGCTTTGTTGTCCCCTCCAAACACCGGAATTGCCTCTAAAATTGCCCAGTTCTCACCAATTTTTTATATTTTTGTCCTTTCACTCTACAAAAGGGATGAGCAAAAAAACCCCAGGCCTCACCACAGCGCTCGTATTTTTATTACTAAAGAAATATTTTTACTGTTAATCAGATGCTTCTATCGTAAATCCTTTTTTTTTTACTAAGCAGATATTTATATTAGTAATCGATTATTCTCATTATTAATTTGATAATTTTATTATGAATACAACATTAATCAAATAATTTTATCAATAATCTAGTATTTTATTATTGATCAGATAATACATTACTACTCCAATATTTTGAAAGTCAATAATTTTATTTTACTTTATTTTTTTATTTTATTTTATTTTACTATAGTATCTATATTTATTTTATTTATTAAATTTATTATTTTTATTCTATATATTATATTCAATATATTTATATTTCTATTAATATATCTATTATTAATAAAATGCTTTCTTATCAATAATTTTTATTTAATCTAATATTTTAATTAGTTATTAATCATTCAATTAATATTATTAATTTTTTATTTAATTTAATATTTTAGTGTTCATCTGATAATTCTAAATTTTATATAAATAAAATATATATATTTGTATTATTATTTTTTAATTTAATATATATATATGTATTATTATTTTTTTAATTTAAAATCTGATAATCTTATTCTTTTTGAAACTTTATTTCTTCTGATTAGAGATGAGAAACACCCTGACAACATAATTAACTTATCAGTGAGACCAAAGCCCTGCAAACCTCCTGAGTGTGCAAAACTACCCCACTTTTTTCGTAAAAGACAAGGTTTTGCCTTAATTGAAGCCCAATGCCTTGGATAAAAACAGGATTGTGATGCCCTCCCCGAGACCAGAACAAACACACCAGACATGGTTTCAAGCTTTTAGTTGCCAAAAACAAAGGTTCCAAACAGCCTGAGATGAAAAGCCCTGAGAAAACCCAAGGAAGGAAGAGACACCGTCACAATATCRACATCCAGCAGAGGAGTGGGACAGAGAGTCCAGGGAAGGTGGTGCAGGGAGAGCTCGGGGTGATGCCCAGCCCATCCAGACCAGTGGTGACAGCAGGAAAACCCCATCGCCCCTGACAATGAGGGAATGGCTTCATCCCATTCCACCGSTGAGATCTGGAATCCAAGTTTAACTTGTGGGCAGCATCTCCAGAGGAACCCGAGCCGCTTCCATAGGCAGATCAGTAACCTGGCCTTGGAGAAGACAATCCTCCTCCTGAGCTGTATTCCACAGTCTCATCTCCACAGCTGGGTGTCCTGGTTCCATATGTCCCTCCTCCGTAACAACCAGAGCAGGTACCACCAGAGCTTCCTCCTCCATAGCCTGAACCACCCTCATATCCAGAGCCTCCACCATACCCTGA
>NW_026624283.1:0-1125 GCF_030028575.1 Malurus melanocephalus
TCAGATTTTACCCCCTGACTCCAGGAATGGACAGCATTGAGCTTTTTAAGAAGATTTTGGTCACTGCAGGGTCTTTGGTTCCTGATATGAGAGCACCTGGCCTGCCTCACCTCTTCTGTGCCTTCCATTCCATGGAAAATCTGCTTTTTCTCATGGAAAATCTGCTTTTTCCCATGGAAAATCTGCTTTTTTCCCAAGGAAAATCTGCTTTTTTCCCTGGAAAATCTGTTTTTTCTCATGGAAAATCTGCTTTTTCCCAAGGAAAATCTGTTTTTTCCCATGGAAAATCTGCTTTTTCTCATGGAAACTTTGCTTTTTCCCAAGGAAAATCTGCTTTTTCCCATGGAAAACCTGCTTTTCCTCATGGAAACTTTGCTTTTTCTTATGGAAAATCTGCTTTTCCTCATGGAAAGTCTGCTTTTTCTCATAGAAACTTTGGTTTTTCTCATAGAAAATCTGCTTTTTCTCATGGAAAACTTGTTTTTTTCCACATGCAGCCCCTCGGAGGGACCACTGACCAACGTAATGTTGCATTTTTCAGTCTGGGATTTCAKTTCCAGTTACCTGGGGCTGCATTATTCCCTTGCTAACGAGGATAAAGCTAATGAGGAGCGYGTTGGGGAGTTTTTAACCTCACTTTTGTTGTCTTTTGGCTGCAGGTGGCAATCAAAATCATCGACAAATCTCAGCTGGATGCTGTGAACCTGGAGAAGATCTACAGGGAGGTGCAGATAATGAAGATGCTCGACCACCCACACATCATAAAACTCTACCAGGTGGGCCTAGGAGGGWYTTTTTCCCCATTTTCCCCCTTTTTTCAGTTCTGCTSAATAAAGATGGAGATCCCAGTTAGGACCAGTTCAGCTTTAATTTCATTTTACGCCAAAGAAATTGGCGTTTGGTCTTCAAAGCATTGATCTGCCACAGAGAGGTGGAGCTGAAGGAGTTAAATTTTTGCTCAATGGTATCTCCTTTCTGAGTGAATGACACCACACAAAAGTGGCAGAGGAGAGGCTGAGAATATTTAAATTAATTCTGGAGATCAGCGAGGTCTCTTGAAGGAAGGGTCAGGGTTGTGGGGCGCTCACTCCTTTGCTGTTGAAGGAGTTGATTGGTTAAAAATGC
>NW_026624283.1:2624-3539 GCF_030028575.1 Malurus melanocephalus
GTTCCTGTGCCCAGGGCTGGCACAGAGCCGGGCTCCCAATGCCACCCTGCCCTGTTTGCACTCTGGTTAATGCACAATCCCCCAGCGCCGGCTCCTGAGCAGGAAAAGGGGAGATCCCACAAGGAATGAGCTGTGCTGGACACACCAAAGGGCTGCTTTGGGATCTTTAAATCAGCCCTGACGGGCCAGAGCCATGAAAGCAAAAAAAAAAAACTTTATTTCCCAGATCAACACGAGTTCTGTTGTGAAATTATTGACAAAATATTGACCAGGTAGCTATAAAAACAAAGGAAAAAAGTTTCATCATTTTATTTCCCATTCTGAGGGCAGGATGGGAAAATAACAAGCTGGAAACCCATCTGAGTTTTTTCTGCTAATTATTGGGGGGAAAATCATTAAATTTGAAGATTGTAGCTTGCTGTCCAGCTTGATTGAAATCTGATTTATTTGATTTATGCTGTGTTTGCTCCCAGATTACCCTGAGTTCTGTTGTGAAATTATTGAGAAAATACTGACCAGGTAGATACAAAAAAAGGAAAAGAGAAGAGTTTGATTCTTTTATTTCCCATTCTGAGAGCAGGATGGGCGAACAACAACCTGGAAACCCGTTTGAGTTTTTTCAGCTAATTACTTGGGGGAAATCATTAAATTTGATGACTGTAGCTTATTTCATCACCTGGTTTGGGGGGGTAGCAGCTCACAGGGCTGCCTGCTATTCATGGAAATTCAGTTTTTACCTCTGCTCTCTGACTTCACCTTGCTGTCACATGATTTGTCCCTCTCTCTCTGTGACTATGAATGATATTTAGCCTGCAAATATTATGATCTCCCCTCAGTGCCAGGTTTTTGTTTGTTTTTGTGCCGTGCCAAGGCAAACGGGCCCGGAGCTGTGAGAAGGGCTGGGAGCACCCAGGA
>NW_026624283.1:4075-5445 GCF_030028575.1 Malurus melanocephalus
TTTTTTTTCCTTTTTGCATGCATGATTTCACTTTAATTATAAATTTAGACACAGCAGATGTTGCTTGCAATAGAAATCATTTTCATTACAATTCCACRGATCCTTCCATGCTGACTTTAGCCGTGAGAGACTGGAAATGGGAAAAAAAAAACCAGAGAAAATCTTGATTTTGGGAATTGTTGAACTCGAGTAAGAGGGGAGCAGGAAGGAGTGAAGGAAGGAGAAGGAATTTACCTTTCTCAGGCTGAGAAAAGTAAAGAAATAAAACATTCCTGCTATTTTTGGATTATTTTATCTTTTCCTTTCCTTCCTGGTGTTTCTGGGAGGGTGGAAGGGTTTTTTGGTCCCTTGGGGAGCTTTCACCAGGTGGGTTCATCCGTGTTTGGGGTGAGATGATTTTCTCATTTTCTCAATTTCTCATTTTCTCATTTTCTCATTTTCTCAATTTCTCAATTTTTCATTTTCTCAAATTCTCATTTCTGATTCCTGCCTTGGATTCACTTCCAGCAGCTCCTGGAGAGCAATACCTGATAGATAAATATTCATTAAAAAATAAACCAAATAAACACCAAACACAGTCTGAGGGCTGCCARTCACCCCCTGCCATGAGGAATGGAGCTGAAAGGACAGGAATTTCTGTGCCATTGTTCATCTGTGTTTTCTTTGTTCCTCCTCCCCTTTTCCACTGCATTTTCACCCTTTAATCCTCTCCCCATCCATGTGCAGCTCTGCAGCAGAGCTCACAAACCCCTCCTCGGAGATATCTCAGCAGGAAAAGCAAATTTGGAGCCGTGAGCTGCTCTGTGCCAAAGAAATTTGGGTGTTTGAGCTGCAGGAAAGTTCAGGAAACTTTGGAGGGKTTTGTGCTGAGTCAGTTGTGGTTTTTCTCTGTAAAAAAGATGGATGAGGAGCTCCACGGGGTGTTTGTCAGGATTTTGGGAGTTTTTGGTGCTGTGAAAATCCCTGGGAATGGGAATCTTCCACTGGGAATGGCCTCTTCCACTCGTTCATCTTCTCCAGGGCTCGTTTCTCTAAATTTCTGATTTAGATTAATGTAGGAATTGAAAAAAAAAACAGCACAAGAACCGATAAATTATTTTGATAAAGCTCTTCTTCACTTCCACTTCTTGGTTCATTCTGATGCTCCCAAGATTTTTGTGGAAGCTTTTAGTCTGAGTATAATGGCAGGTTTTAGTCAAATTCCTAAAAATGCATGAAGTCACCTCTGGATTTCAKCCACCAGGAGGATAAARTCAGATTGCAAAATGTTCCTGAACCTGTGGGTTCATGAGATTGCCACCTCTGATGCTTGAGGCTGGGCTGAAATTCAATAGTTTTGTGTTAATTTTGCTCTAAAAGCACGGGGATGG